>NC_135322.1:38911447-39045023 GCF_048772815.1 Callospermophilus lateralis | reverse complement strand
GATCAAGAATAAGGAAAAAGATAAGAAAGATAAGAAAGATAAGAAAGATAAGAAAGATAAAGAAAGATAAGAAAGATAATGAGAAAGAAAGAAAGACTAATGAAGATAAGAAGATAAGAAAACCTCCCTCACCTCCTCACCGTCCTCACCTCCCTCACCTCCCTCACTCCTCCCTCCCTCCCTCCCTCATCCTCCCCTCACCATCCTCACCTCCCTCACCTCCCTCACCTCCCTCACCCTCCCTCACCCTCCTCACCTCCCTCATCCCTCTCACCTCCCTCACCATCCTCACCTCCCTCACCTCCCTCACCTCCCTCACCTCCCTCACCATCCTCACCTCCCTCACCATCCTCACCTCCCTCACCTCCCTCACCCTCCTCACCTCCCCCACCATCCTCACCCTCCTCACCTCCCCCACCATCCTCACCGTCCTCACCTCCCTCACCTCCCTCACCCCCCTCATCCCTCTCACCTCCCTCACCTCCCTCACCTCCCTCACCCTCCTCACCTCCCTCACCTCCCTCACCTCCCTCACCTCCCTCACTGTCGCCTCGGGCTGCTGCTTCCCCTCTGTGGCTGGACACAGTGTCTGCGGCCCCAGCCAGACCTCGTGCTGCTGGGTTAATATGTGGGTGGACTCTTGGTGGCTGGAGGGAGTGGGTCCTGGGCACACACCTGTGGGGCCTTGTCCCTGGCTCCTCCCTCGTCACTCGCTCTCTGCTCCCTGGCTGCCGTCAGCTGGGCAGTCTCCTCCAGACACTCTCCGCCACGGCGTCCTGCCTCACCTGAGGCCCAGAGCAAGGAGGCCGTCGATCTGGACCAAGACCTCTGAGACCTAGAGTCAAAGCAAACAGTTTGCCTTCTGGGTTGTTCTCGTCAGGTATTTTGGTCACAGAGACAAAGTGCTGACAAAAGCGTTGTGTACTCTGTCACGTCGTGGTTATGGTTTGGATATGGGGTGTCCTCCCAAAGCCTCTGCGTGAGGTGGCAGAACTGTGACATCTGTGATCTAATCAGTCCTAGTTCAAATGGCCCGAGTGGTAACCGTGGTCACCGCTGGCCGTGGGGCAGGCTGGAGGAGGTGGGTCACCGGGAGGAAGGCGCATCATCTCTGCAGCCCCCTCCCTACCCTCTACCATGATGCCCTGCCTCACCCTGGGCCCAGAGAGATGGACTCAGCTGGCCATGGATGAAACTTCTGGAACCATGAGCCAAACTAACTGTCCCTTCTACGTTGTTCTTGGTGGGCATTTTGGCCACAGTGATGCAAACCTGACTAACCGTCACATTATGTCATATCACGATGTGGGTTTTTATTGGGAATATTTGTGTGTGTGTGTGTGTACACGATTACCTGAGAACGGAGTAGTCACTGCATGTGAGTCAGAACTCAGCCCTCTGCTGCTTTTCCACTTGCCTTTGATGGAGGAACTCATATCATCGGGGACGCTAGTGGAGCTGGCTGGGTGTCAAGCCTGATTCTAGCCCCGGAAGTCTGATCCCAGGTGCACAAAGGTACACAGTCCGAGGAGGGGTTTAGTGGACTCTTCAGACTGAGCCCTGTTGACCCATGGAGGTGGGCAATTCCCTGTGGTGGGGACTCCTGTCCAGTGGAGGATGGGCAGCCACGTGCCCGGTTTGCCCAGGAGCGCCACCCGCCCCAAGCTGTGATCATGGAAGCCATTGGGTGTGCAGCCTCTGCCCCCAGAGGGACCCAGAGGGACCCAGGCCAGCACAATAGCAGCCACTCTCTTCCCCGTTTAGGGCTCCTGCCACTCAGCGTCCACATGTGGGGCTCTTCCATCTCTGGAATGGGAAAATTCCTACAGCCCCTAGACGACAGGACCTCGAGTCCATATATTATGTGATCTCAAATATTCCAATTTCACGAATGGGCAAACTGAGTCCTACACGGGGTGAAGCTCACACGGGGACACAGAGCAAGCCAGGGCCTGGGGCTTGAACCACTACCTGATTGACAGGCTTCCTGGACCCTACCCCTCCTCCCTCGCTCACACACGCCCCTCATCCTCTCCTCGGCCCCAGGAGCTCGCGGGGACGGGGTAACCCACACCCGAGGCAGGAAGGCAGGCTGTTCCGTTGACTAATCAAATACACATAAAAGCTCTTTCTGAACTATAATTACGTTTGTTCGCTCCTTGGGTTGATTTATTTTTTATTTTAATTGTCAGCCCTGCTCCACCATGATGCTAATAGAAATGTTATTGCAGCCAATATGCGCTAAAATGATGTCTAAAGATTATTAATGAGAGCAATAAGAAGGTGTCTTCATAATAAGTCAGCATTAGAGGAGTAATTCATTTTACCTGATGTAATTGGATTGTAGCGTTTCAATAGCCTGGGACTTCCTCCTAATTGGCATTAGCCGCCGTTTCCTCCTTTTAGGAGAACATTTAACTCTTCCTCTTCTACTTTCCCAGTTTTTTATGAAGTAATTAAATGTGAACTGTCAGGAGTCTCTGGAAAGGAAGCCAGGGTCTGAGTTGGTGCCCGGAGGGGGCGGGGAGCTGCCTCCGCAGCTCAGCATCCGCCCTCCTCCCTCCTCCTCCTCTTCCTCCTCCTCTTCCTCCTCCTCCCCACCCTCCTCCCCCTGCTTCACTAGTGTGAGGCTTGACTCACGCTGCCAGGGGCAGGACTCATCATCTGTCGTCTGGAAACTGACCACCTGTGGGAAGGAGGAAGGAATCTCCTCTCCAGGCCCTTCTGGGTGCCAGGATCCAGGCCCAGCGTTTCTGTTTTATTTCGTTTCCCCGACACCCAGGGAAAAGTGCAGCCACCCTTATATTTCTGAAGAGGAGATCAGGACTCAAGGTCAAAATCATCATGACACCCACTGTCCCCTCTGCCACCCCTACTCAGGGAACCAAGAGCAACAGGAAAGAGTCTCCCTGATGGTGGGATTCACGTAGGAGAGGATGCCAGCCAGGGCTGGTGGAGGCCGAGGATTTGTGTTAAATAGTTGTGTATCAACTTTAACGTGAGTCAGGAAAAAAATCAGAACTAGCCCATCCAGCCCCTTCATGCAAATGTGCTGAAGTAAAACTGCGAGTCACGGTGAGGAAAAGCACCATGTAACATTATGCATAATGGGTAACACAAAGGCAGGTGCCCGCTTGTCACTGGAGGCCTGTTGCAGGTGACAGAGCCTGGCCTTTTGCACTGGCTCAGTCCCCAATCTCAGTGACAGGTGACATAAGCCAACTTTGCCTGATTTAAGGAGTAGAGGAAAATCAGAAAGATATTCCTGCCTAGTGCCATGTGCACCTTGCATGGTGCACCCAGGTTAGGGACAAGGTCCTCATCAATGATTCCACAGCGCAGCAGCAAAGACAGTGGCGGAGAATCCTCCAGTGATAACAATCCTCTTCCTCTTCCTCTCCTCCTGCTCCTCCTTCTTCTTCTTCCTCCTCCTCCTCCTTTTTCTCTTCTTCATCACCATCATCATCACCATCGTCACCGTCACCGTCATTACGGACCACTAGCGTGTACTGAGCAGTTGTTATCTGCCAGGCGCTAGGCACTTGATGTGTATGTAGCTTTTACAGTTTCACGATGGTGCTCTGAGATGAGGATCATTGCCACAGAGGTCACCTAACTCACACAGCATCGCCTGGCACCGCAACTGTCTGACCTGCATAATGGCCCACACTGGGGAGAGCAGGCAGCAGCCAGGGCAGGGATGGATCCTGCCACATGACTGGTCCAGGATAGGATGCGTCACTAGGACTGAGTGGACACTGCAGCCCTGTGGTCAATGTGCTTCCACTGACCTTGTGATTTCTAGTAAGACCTCTGTGTGGACACAGGGTCCTCTGCCCAGGCCTGGCACTGCTCCTAGATCCCTTGAAGTCTCCAGGCAGGTAAGAGCGTCTGTTGTATGATAATGAGCTGAGAGGTGGCTGGGGGCCTCTGGGTAGCATCAGGGTATGTCTGGTCCCCAGAAAGGCCCAGGCAGGCTCAGAGGTGGAAACTGGGCCCTGCCCTACCGTGACCTCTGAGGAGGGCACCCAGGCTGTAGACTGTGGCCCGGCAGTGACAGTGCGTTCATCAATCATGCCGCCTCAGGAAGCTCTGTAAAGCTCAGACGGTGGGTTTGGGGGACTTCAGGGCAGTGGAGGGCGAGGAGATTCCTGAGGGTGACATCTGGAGAGGGCAGGGCAGCTCCGCCCTCCCCGCCTCCCCCCCCCCGGCTCCTCCATTGGCTGTTCTTCTGTACCCTTCGTAATGGCCTCTGTAATAGGCAAACGCAAACATTTCCCCAGGTTCTGCTGACCAAGGAGGGGGTCATGGGAACCCCCAGTTTATAGCCAGTCGGTGAGAAGCACAGGTCACAACGTGGGGCTTACAAATGGCATCTGAAGTGGGGGCCAGTCTTTGGGGACTGAGCCCTCGACCTGTGAGGCTGGACCGTGTCCAGGTAAGTGGTGGCTAACGTATAGGATGCCCAGCTGCGGTCTGCTGGAGGGCCCCCAGGGTGCTGTGTGACGGGAACCTGCCGAGTATCGGGTGGCAGAAGTGTTACGTGGAGCAACTGCGAGTGCTGGAAAAATCTCGGTCCTATCTCAAATAGGTGCTCAATTAAACAGGGGCTCGACACATCCATGTGCTGACCCAGGTCGTACACCTTACAGGACAGCTGGGAAAGTGGTGCCCCGCCCTGGACTCTGCAGACAGTGGGCGCTGCCTCACAGGGCTCCTGGGGAAGGCAGTTCCCGGCTGGCTGATCTCAGACTTCTTCATCTTGGGATCCTTTTGTGTTTTGTTGTTGATGATGTTTGCTTTTTGTTTGTTTGTTTGTTTGTTTTTGTTCTTTGGTTCTGGGAACTAGCTCTTTGAAAAGTTGTCACTTCTGAGGACATTTTAGGTGGGTTGTATCTACTGATATTTGTCACGTTGGAGATAAAAAAAAAAATACTTGCTGGCTCCTGTTAGAGTTTGTAAACAAGTCAGGATGGTGCCTGGCATTTTGCCAGGGGGAGTGGTTTGTGAGGTGGTGCCAGTGAGCCATTAAGTGTGGAGATTTCTTATTGGTTGACTGCTGTATCTATTTTATGTTAATTAAGATAAGCTGTGTGCAATGTATATATACCCCTCCTGTCCTACAATAAACGGCTCCCACTCCTGCTGTATAAATCTACACAAGTTGTTCGTCACCCCCCGGTTATTTTGCTGCAGCTGGACTGCGGCAGATGGTGGCCAATCCGGGGAGCCCTGGGACACTTGGGGGTAAGTGATGGAAAAAACAAAAAAGCTGCCCGTCCATAGATGGGATGGGAGCAAATCTGCTTGTCCCTAGGCAGAGAGGGCGAGAGGAAAAATGGCCATTTTGAGAAAATTGAGAAGATTGATGCAGTATGTTTGTGTCTTGTTTTGTCTTGAAATGTTGTATTGTCTTTGTGACGAAAATATGGAAGGGGTGAGAAGAAAATTGATAAGGGAAAGAGGCACCCCAATGGAACCAAGAATAGTTAGGGCATGTGTTGATGGAAGCCCGGGAACTCTAGTCAGAAAGAAGAAAGTTCAGAGGAGGAAGGATTATCAGGAAAAAAGTTGCAGCAAAAGGCTATTACTGAATACTTTTCCTTACTGAAGGATGCGTGAATCGGTGCGGTGGCTGCCACGTGCGCGAGCCAGTCTTGGTGCAGCAAGGACTTTCCAAGCCAGGGCAGCCGGCTCTTCCCCGCCCCCTGCCCAGGGAGCGGGATGCCACTGCGAGAGCCCAAATCCAAACCTGACCCAGAGGCACAGTCTCACAGGCTCTTGCTCCCTGTGCCCAGTGGCAGTTTGAGTCCGAGACACTCCCCGGGGGCCATCTGGGGCTACCAGGAATGCTGCAGGCAGAAGACTGCCCTGTCCCTGAAGTCTGATCATTTCCAAGGCCAGTAACTACAATGGTTCTCCCACACCTGGAGGCTGATGAGTAATGAGCACTATTAAGGCTTATTTCAAATGTAAAAAAACCTTGAGATAATGTACTAAATTGTTCAGAAGGTTGTTTTCTTAGTGTCTGCTGGAATACTACAGGATTTTCTTTAGCCATCCAGAGTTCCTGCCTTCGTCCCAGTGCCAGTGAAGACAAAGGTGGAAGAATTTCCAGTGTTGCTGAAAATCTGACGAAACTTCGGCCGAGAAACGGACGAGACTTCGGAGCTGTTGCTGTTTCTGCTACAGCTTAGGCTAGCTGCCTGCAGAACTTACCTGGACTGTGATTTAAGCTAGCTGTCTGCAGAACTTACCTGGACTCTGATTTACCTGAACTGTGAGTTAATCTATTGAGACACTGCTTTACCTGGACTGAGACAACAAACTGTAATCTACAACAAATTGTAACTCGGTATCTTTGCTAACGGTGTCATTGCTGGTATAATTTTTCCAAGGGCTTCTTGCATGGAGCCATCAATTGGCTTGGTATTGTGGAATTTTGTATCCTCCCCTTCTGCTTGTAGCAGAGTATTTATGGTGTTTGTGTAAAAACCACTATGGTCGTTATTTAAATTAAACAAAAGGGGGAAATGTTAGAGTCTGTAAACAAGTCAGGATGGCGCCTGGCATTTTGCCAGGGGGAGTGGTTTGTGAGGTGGCGCCAGTGAGCCATTAAGTGTGGAGATTCCTTATTGGTTGACTGCTGTATCTAGTTTATGTTAATTAAGATAAGCTGTGTGGAATGTATAAATACCCCTCCTGTCCTACAATAAACGGCTCCCACTCCTGCTGTATCAATCTACACAAGTTGCTCGTCACCCCCTCGTTAATTTGCTGCAGCCAGACTGCGGCAGGCTCCTCTACTTAAAATAATGACGATCCCACCACATATTTAAATAGATCCCCTCATCCGGGACACCCGCGGCCATGTTTGCTCTCTTTTCACCACGTGGCTTACCTGGCAGCTGGACTCTCACCTGCTCCTGCGTGGCTCTGTTCAGCAGCATTATGAAAATAGCCAGAAGATTCCAGGGACCCCCAGGGTTTCCCTGACCTCCCTGTGAGAATATATGTGCTAAGACAGAGCGAGTCAGTGGTCATGTTAGGTGCAGAACAGGCTGAACTATGTTATCTGCAGGGCAGGCTGAACAAATGTTAGCTGCAGGATGGCCCATGCACTCAAATCCCCCTCTGTCTGGTCCTTTATCACCTGTTTGCGTCAAAGCTGAACATTCAACCCCCACTCAAGGCTGAACACTCAACCCCCACCTTGTGCCAACAAGGCAGCTTGCAGACCCAGAGGCCCCGTTAGGTTTGGGCTATAAAAACTCCCTCCTGCTGGGCCCCTCTCTCTCTTGTTCTCTTGCTCTCCCCTCTCTCTGTCTCTGTCTCTGTCTCTGTCTCTGTCTCTCTCTCTCTCTCTCTCTCTCTCTTCTCCTCTGTTGCACTGCTGCAAAAAGATCTCTTGGTTGCTCCGAGTGTTGTGGTCACTTTCCTTTCATTGGTGCCGAAACCCAGGAGAGGGTTAAAACCCACTTTTGGGTCCCTCTTCCTTCTGAAGTGCCACTCACTGGACGACCTGAACCCATTTTCTCGATTGCCAGAACTCCATCCACCCCGGCCTTCAATTGGTGAGTTTCCCCTTCCTGGAGCCCTAAACCCAATGGTGGTGTCAGGAGGATTTGACTGTTGATTGTCCGGCAAACCTCTTTGCCCACCTGCGGGGAGGAAAACACCCCACCACAGCCTTCAAGGCCACGTGGCCCTCAGGGACTCCTTCCTAGGGCAGAATAGACTCCTGGGTTCAAACTTATTCCCTTCCCTTTCCAGCTGGTAATTTACCAGCATAGGCTTTGTAGGTCTTCCTCGAAGGACTCTTAACCTCCAGAGACACACAACAGAGAACTGAACACCACCCCACCCAGACCTTCACGGTCTCGGTGGCTCTCCTAAAGTCCTAGTCCTCTCACCTTCAAGAGTTGGCCACCAGAGAGACGCTTACCCTCCCCTTCCTCTCTCTTCCCCTGTCTCTCTCTTTCCCCTCTTTCCCCTCTTTCTGGCCCTGGGAGTATCCGGCCTCTCCAGGAGGGGTCCCAAAAAGCCTTGGCCAAGGTCTCCCACGGCTCCAGCTCCATCCAGGACGAGAGCTTCGACTGTCAGGATTCGGTGACGACCAAACCCTGCAGCTCGAACCTGCCACTAAGGCACTCCTGATTTTTGGCTCTAGCGGGGACGCCCCTTTTGCCAATAAATAAGTTTCCTCCTCCTCTCTCATGCTATCTTTGCGTCCTCTTCCCTCCTCCTTATACTACGTTTGCGACGTGGGTAATGTGTCCTCCCTGCGGGTCGACTCTCCCCTACAATGCCTCTTGGATAACCTCAAAACCCTCACCTTGACACCAGACATTAAACCCCAAAATTGATCAAATATAGCACCCAGGCCTGGCCCACTTATCCCTTAAACAACCCAAACAGATGGCCCCCTTTTGGGTCCCTGGATCCCTCCATTCTAAGGGATCTCTACAATTACTGTGAGCTTTCAGAAAAATGGGTAAAGATGGCTTATGTCCAGGCTTTCTTCTTGCTCCGATCCAATCCTGCTCTCTGCACCTCTTGCAAACCTCTGCAAATTCTTCTAGCCTACAAACCAACACCCACAACCACTGAGCCCCAATCTCCTCCTCCTCTGGACTCATCCACTTCTTCTGACCTTGCTGAGGAGCCTCCACTCTATCACCTGCCTCAAGAAGGTCCTCACCCTCAACCTTCTGCCCCAGCCCCTCCGCCGTCACCCCCACCACCTCAGCAACCTGATTTCTCCCCTCCAATTACTAGATCAAAAACCCAAACCTCGGCCAGTTCTCAGACCATTGCCCCCTTACTGAGGTAGCAGGTACTGAAGGAATCCCTCCACCCGCTCACTCCTCTCTTCTACTGTCAGCACCCACACGGGGTCCCACCAGGCCCTCTTACCAGCTAACCCAAAGCTCAAACGAGCTGAGGAGAGCCCTCAGACCCCTATCCAAGATCTGGGATAAAATGGCCTTTAAAGTTGCTTTGTCATCACTGAAAACGGGCTACTAAGAATTTTAAGTCCCTGACAGGCTTTTTGGGATATTCACTCCCA
Source organism: Callospermophilus lateralis (assembly GCF_048772815.1). Classification (NCBI taxonomy): domain Eukaryota; kingdom Metazoa; phylum Chordata; class Mammalia; order Rodentia; family Sciuridae; genus Callospermophilus; species Callospermophilus lateralis. The sequence continues at coordinate 39,035,953 of NC_135322.1, read as the reverse complement.
TCCTGTTCTACTGCCCAAGTTTTCCTTGCTAGGGAAAATCCTGTTCTTTTACATCTCTCCTTCCTCATTCTCAGATCCACCACGGAGTGCTCTCAGCCCCGCCTTCCCGTCTTCCCCCTCCCTACCAGGCCCACAGAAAAGTCTTAACTGACCTTCTCCAGAAATCTTCACCATGGCTGATTTTAGGACTTTCAGCAAAAAAATCTCTACAAAAGAGTTCAATGTAGATAAACTTCCTCTTTTCATATTGCCCTATTTTACTTGGCCACTGGCTGAAAAAAATCAGCACTCCAAAAGCTAGACACCCCCCTTACTAGTTTTTCACATAATATGTGAACAAGACCTCAAGCTTCACAGAGATGGCTACATTTCTAAGATAAGGGTGTTACCAACCGGGCTCCATGGTAACAGCTGGCAGGGCGAGAAAAGAAAGAGAAAAAATGTTCCCCCCCTCCCAAGTGTCCTTGAAAAGTTAACTTGCCCAGAACAACAACAACAAAAGTGCTTTTTGTGAACTTCTGCAGACTCTGAACTTCTGAGCCCCTCCCCTTACATGTTGGGTACAAAATTCTGAAACTACCTAAACTTGGGGTTCAGGGGATTAATTGATTACAACAGAAGCAGTGAGCTCTGAATCTGGCTGCAACCAAATACAACTGTTTCCCTATATTCGCTGCTATCTTAGGTGCATTGCCTTGTCCATCCCTACAACAATATAATTCTATATACTTAAACATTGTTCATGTTTTCTGAAATGGTCAACAGATGTGATTAATTGTGTGCTGCAAATAACAAAATATCTCTTATTAAAATGAAATAATTTGCCTAAGTTCAGAAATTCATAAGGATTGTTTCAAAATGTGAACAAAGAAGGAGTTAACAGATAGGAAAGAGAAATTAGAAGGTTCTAGGTATGGATTTAATAGAAGAAAAATGTGTTTCTGGATAAGAGAGTCTATTAAGTAAATAAGAGGGTTTTAAGCAAATGATAAAGAAAGTCTGTGTATGTTGGCTATATAGGTGTAAGTAAGTGCTAAAGAAGATCTGTGTATACAACTATGGTTAAACAACAACTGTTATTTTGCAATATTATAATATGTTATTTCTTTAAGAGCTAAACTTGATTAATATAAAACATCAATGTAATTGTGGTAGTATTACTCTTTTTTGTGTATTAAATGTGTTCATATTTTCCAGGTATATAAGTCTTTAAGATAGAAGCTTTAAAAAAATTATATCAAGCTGGTGTTCTCCAAAAGGTTGCATGGTAATTTTAAACTTATAAAAATAACATGTTGGAAATTTATTTATATCGTTTAATGTTCTATAACTGGACCTGTTATCAATAAGATTAATATAAATTTCTATACACTGGGTACAATTTAAATATAATATATTGTATTAGTTAGTATTCATGTGACATCAAGCAACAATATATGTAAACTTTATAAAATGATATTTAAAAACAAAGATCAGTTCAATAGTAGAACACTTTACCTAAGATTTATAAATCTTAGCCTTATCTGAGATAAGGCTCTGCCTCCCATCTTACTATATGTTAGAATGACTCCAAAGTAGGCCAGACTTCAGCTAAAGCCCAATACTCTTAATTTAGGGGGAAACTGACTTTGCTGGATGTTTGTGATCAAGACTTAAAGTTAAATTTAAAAGGCCAAGAAAACCAATATTTGGCTCTGGCCCTCTGAGTCAGTCTGAATCCAGGGAACAGGGGACTTCTCTAAAGAGCTTTGCAACTCTGGGCCACATACCCTCCTGATCAGGGAGATTAATGAGACCACTGGAGAATGAAAAGCCAATCAGTGCACTTGCTGTGAAGAGGAGGGTCACTGGAGACAGGACACATCCCTGATGCTTCCAAGGGAAGCCACATGGTCAAGCAAGACCTGGACCCATCCTAGCGCAAATGGCACTAGCAGAACTAAGAAGCTGTTCTCAAGTTCTCCCACAGGTGACCCCTATGGGAACTCAGCTGACTCTTAACAATAGATAGACAAAGTCAATTTTGACCAACTTGATCTTAAACACCTACCAAAACCAGTTAAACCAAAAAGTCATTCCTGGGAGTAATGAAGGACAAGAACAGCTAGAAAAGAGGAGACAGCAACTAGGCCAACAGGCTCCATGGGGAATGTTCAGTCAAGTATGGCCTTGGCTCCTCCCCCTTGCAGGACCCCATTAGTCCTCTTTAGGTTTCTCCTAACAGGACCATGTCTGTTAAACTGCCTACAGAAGTTCCTGCAAGATCAGATATATAGATTCACCAACCAGTCAGTCAATCAACCACTTCTACCAGCCCTGGTGCCCAAGACGGAGACCTACGACCCATGACCAACTCCTCTGGCTCCAGAGACTCTGTGCCCATCTAAAACCCTCTCTAACCCCTTTTTCCAGTTTTCACAACTTCTCTTTCACTTCCTAGGAGTGAGAACTACTCTCCAGCAGGTCCACCTGCTTCTTCTGTCTGCTCTACATTATCCCCACAAGGGAGCATCAAACCTAAACTCCCCACACCTCAGATGAGGAGCCGCCAGCCAGGCGGAGACTGGGAGGTCACTTCACTCATGTGCCCAGGCACAGAAAGCTTCGCTACCTACTTACTTTGGTTGATACTTTTACACGTTGGGTAGAAGCCTCCCCTACATCCAGGGAGATTGCTGACACTGTCACCTCCATCCTCATCCAGCAGATCATTCCCAGGTTCGAACTTCCCGCCTCCATCCCGTCAGACAGACAACAGTCCGGCCTTCACTTCTCAGGTTGTTCAATAGTCTCCAAAGGCCTCACATCACCTGGAGGCTCCACACCCCCCACCAACCCTCAATCCTCGGGTCAGGTTGAGAGGCCTAACGGCATTCTCAGGGATCATCTCACTGAACATGCCATTGAACTCAGGCTCTTCTGGCCCAGTCTCCTGCCCTTGGCCCCCACCTGAATCAGGCAGCCCCAAGGACCCCCACAGGCCTTAGCCCCTTTGAGAAATTCTATGGGTGCCCTTTCTTAATCAACCAAAGCTTTCCAATCACTCCTCCTCCCCTTGTGTCCTACCTGCCCTGTCTCACACTTCTATGCAAACTCCTAAGGGAACATGCAGACCGGTGCCTTCCTGAGCCATTCATTGCCTCAGTCCCAGCACAACCACCAACTGAATTGGACCCTCTTCAACTGGGTGACTCAGTCTTACTTCAGGAACTGCATTCTCAATTGTTGGAACCTCGCTGGACGGGACCCCATACAGTCATAGTTGCTACCCCAAGGGTGGCCAAGCTTTTGGGTCACTCCCCTTGGTACTATGCCTCCTGCCTTAAAAAAGGCACCTGTTCCAAATTTCCAGTCCTGGACTTCCACCACGACCACCAAACTCAAAATTTCTCACCAACTCTCTTCTTCTTCTACTAATCATTATTCTCTCTCAAGTTTTTATCTCAAACCACAGATGCCACTTCTACATCCAAGCAACATGGCACCAGGATGACACCACCCACTCTCAGGTTATGGGTCAAGGCGGTTGCCCTTCCACTGGCTGCAATCGGGCTGTCACCCTTAACGTTACTGGATTCAACCGAGCCACCTCCAATACTTCCTAGAGGTCCTACAACAGGAACAATGGCTGATACCAAAGATCTTCCCTGCTCAGAAATGGTTTGATGCCATTGACAACCTATGGCTTCAAGAAACCTTTATGGACTTTGTTCCTTCCGAAATAACTGTCTACAGCCACTGGATGTTACTTCTGGCTGCCCTGGTGTTCACAGACCTGTCCCCTGAACATTCCTCCACTTTCCCTTCTAGGTTCCACGCCGCCCACCATTAAGCAGGAAGTGGTTAGGGGACTTTACGACGTCCCCCGTGTCACTTAGAAAAACAAAAAGGGAGGAATGTTAGGTGCAGAACAGGCTGGACAAATGTTAGCTGCAGGATGGCCCACGCACTCAACCCCCCTCTGTCTGGTCCTTTATCACCTGTTTGCGTCAAAGCTAAACATTCAACCCCCACTCAGGGCTGAACACTCAACCCCTCCCCCCCTTGTGCCAACAAGGCAGCTTGCAGACCCAGAGGCCCCGTTAGATTTGGGCTATAAAAACTCCCTCCTGCTGGGCCCCCCCTCTCTTGTTCTCTTGCTCTCCTCTCTCTCTCTCTCTCCCTCTCTCTCTCTCTCTCTCTCTCTCTCTCTCTCTCTCTTCCTCTCTTTTCTCCTCTGCTGCACTGCTGCAAAAAGATCTCTTGGTCGCTCCGAGTGTTGCGGTCCCTTTCCTTTCAGGTCAGACAAGCCAGTACCCAGAGCATGTCCTCGGTCCCCTGAGCCAGAGCTCCTGACCCTTCAGCGCATCAACTGAATGAAGAATAGAAGTCCTCACGGCAGCTCGACGTCACCTCAGCCCCAGGTCCCTTCTCACCTTGTGTAGGGATCACCCGCCACCCTCTATCCAGGTCCCGCCAGATCAGGGCAAGAGGGTCCCTTGTTCCTGGGTCGGGTGATGGAGGGACATTCTCCACAATGTCACTAAGGTCCTCAAAGGGCCACAAGGTCCTCGATTCCCCACTCTTTTTTACTGCCCCACTGCTGGTGTGCCACGGGGACCATCTCCTCTCTAACCTGTGACCTTCGAACCTCCACCCCAGGGTCTGCTCCTGGGGAAGCTGCAGGTACTGTAGCTTCTTTCTCATGATTCAGTTTTCATATGTTCCCACATTTTTATTGGAGCGTTCTAGCTGTGCACACCGATGGGATTTATTGTTACGTATTCGTACAGCACACGATACCCTCTGCAGCTTCCTGAGCCCTCTGACACGTCTGATCTCCGTTTAGCAGGGAACATTGATGTGATCATTTGTTGAGTGACTATGTCCCTGCAAGGCTGTGTCTTGGCGAGGGAACCGTGGCTCACTTGTCCTTTAACAAATCGTTAGTACTGAGCACAGTTCTTGGCACGTGGGATTCTTGGAAAAACGTGTGTTGACTGAACGATTGATTGAATGAGGTCCAGAAACCCTACCATGACTGTCAGCAGAGACACTGGGAGGTAGTTATTGCCTGAATAAATGAGTGATTGAAGGAATGGACGTCACACTTTGCTGACGTGTGTTCTGGGACGCAGGAGTCAGCTGTTATCTAGAGCATGATGCGCCATTCTTTGTGGAGGGACTGTGTCCTGCCACCCATATATCGTAGCCTTCCTGATAAGAACAGGCTCCCTGCCCTGAGGAAGCTGCCTTTACCTGTCCCTGACCGTGGGACCCTTCCGTAGGCCACCTCAGGCCTGAGGGCCATGGCTGCCCTTTCCCCAGCTGCCGGCTACCCAGTCAGTGGCTGAGGCTACTGTACTCATGGTCACTGCCCGGGTCTGGGCCTGGAAGTCCTCCTTCCCATCCCCCCACTGACATCAGCCACATCCTCCATCTTGCCCCAGCCTCCTGCGGCTCAGGCTGTGGCCTCTCCAGGAGTCACCTGGCTCCTGGCCTGGAGCCTCCCCGAGGTCTGGTTCGCCTCCTGGGGCCGCTACAGGAAAAGGCCAGGGACCGGGAGGCTTTAACGACAGAAGTGCACTTGCTCACAGTTCTGAGACCCAGGTGTCGGCAGGTTCGGGTCCTTCCGAGCCCCTCTCCTTTCTTGCAGGTGGACAGATACCTTCTCACCGTGTGCCCCACGGTCCATCTGAGCGTCGTGACCTCCTCCTTTCACGAGGGCATGCATCTTCCTGGGTCAGGGCCCAGCGCTTCACTTGAACTTCGTCACCTCTTTGAAGACCTTGTCTCCAAGTACAGCCACATCCGAAGGCAGAGAGGGTGGGGATTTCAACATGTGGGCGTTCTGGGGACCCAGTCCAGCCCTAAATGAGATGCACCCACCAAGTTCCACGTCCCCCTCGGAAACTCGGGATCCCTGGGGCACCCAGTGGGGGACAGGGGACTCGGCACCTGGGTACCATGTCCCCACCTTAACCCTGCAGCACTTGCCCTCAGTGGAACGGGCCCCCTTGTCTCCTGATGTCCCGTTTCCAAATGGGAATTGGAGCCCTGCCCCCCGGGTTCCAGAAGGGCATATAGAGAGCAGCATTTGGACCCAGCGCCACGCTCCGTATCCACCAAGAACTTACCTTCCAGGGCCTCGGCCTCCCCACCTGTAAATGGCTGGACCACCGCACTTGCTCCAGAGTTGGTTATAAGAACTGAATTCACAGGTACAAAGTGTGCAGAGTTTTAATGCATGTTAATTAATATGCACAAACACGTTTACAAACATCCAATGAATCCGTAAACCACCCGGAGCTGTCACCCTTCACCATGTGACGGTTGTGAGTCGTCTGACCTCGTCTTTCTTCTCCTGCACACGTTCCCTGAGTGCTCCCCTCCTGGGTATCACGACCCCGCCTTCATGGTGTCTGTCACCTTTCAAGGGAACCTTCAGGGGTGACTTCAGGGGAGGCAGGTCACGGGGGAGGTGGCATGTCCCAAATGGGCTGATTTAATATCTTAAAACTCAAGGGAAGTCAGAGCCAGGAGGACGTGGCTTCTTCCCGCCCCAGGCTCACTTCTCAGTGCTGGAAACACAGCCAAGAGCTCGGATTCAAACCCTGGCTCTGCCTTTACTGCCTGTGCATCCTGAGCACGTTGCTTTCCCCCTCACGGCCTCGGTTTAGACTAGAATAATAACAGAAACTCTGGCGGCGGGTGGGTGGAAGGAGACAACGCAGGTAAAACTCCCAGCAGGCCAGGTATACTGCTGCACGCCTGTGATCCCAGGAGCTCAGGAGGCTGAGGCAGGAGGATTGCAAGTTCAAGGCCAGCCTCAACAATTTAGCAAGGACCTAATCAACGAGCGAGACCCTGTCTCAACATTAAAAAATAAAAAGGGCTGAGGATGCAGCTGGGTGGTTAAGCGTCCCTGGGTTCAATCCCTGGTGCAAAAAAAGTAAAAGAAATTCTGGCAGATGATTCACACATAATAGCTATTAAATAAATAATAAGTAAGTTCAACAGTCGGCTGATAAATCTGGTCACACGGACCAAAGGGCTGCCATGGTGCTGGCCACACACCTAACAAGCACAACCTCCAAAAAAACAATGGTAAAAATACAAACAAGGTGTATTCAAAATTGCTGAAGTCGCCCCAACTACTTCTGTTACAGAGGAAATTGGAACAAACCAAACGTTGGGATTGGGTCTGGACTGAGGCCACTGCCCCAGGGTGATGGAATTCCAGCCAGGAACCGGGGAGAGCTGGGAAGGGATCTCTTGGTCCCCGAACGTGCAGAGGACAGAGGCACACTGTCTGTCTCTCAGCCCTGCATTTAAGAAGAAAAACAGGAATTAGCATTTGGGCCCTTGGAGATGCCAGGATGACTCACCGCCAGGCCAAACCTGGGCCCTGTCCAAAAGCCACTAGCGAGGACAGCCAGGCAAACGCGGTGGTCACAGGCCCAGCTTTGTGATGACAGGGGCATTGCCTCTTTATTTCCACCACTTACGCATCTATGGTGGCCTCTCCCTGGACTCTGGCTGTTGGGGGGCTTGGGGAGTGGGGGGCTCTGGGTCCCCACCCAGAGTGGCACTTGTATCTGTGCTCAGGAGCTAGCAGTGTTTGGGTTGGGCGCACAAACAAGGAAGGGCACGTCCCTCTCCTGAGCCCACCCCCTCCGCTGACTGCCACAGCTGTGGTGCTGAGCCTCAGATTGTCCCATTATTGATCCCCGCCCCCCCATAATGAACTGTAACAACAACTCCATTACTCTGCCCTCGCCCATTGGCTAAGGATAATATAAAATTAGCCAGCGTGCATGGGGCCTCTCAGGATCGATTTCCCTACTCAGATTACTTGTTACGAAAGAATAGAGCTGTCTCCCCCGTAATTGAACAAGTTAACTCCTTGTCTCATAAAATGTAAGCCTGTATTGATTGGCTGTTGTGCACTGGGGTGGGGGCGCCGGGTGGGCTTCCCCCTCCCCGCCTCCCCCTGGGCAGCCCCCTCCCTGGCTTTACCGGTTGGGACAGCAAACGCTGGGATGGACCCAGGCCTGTACAGTTACGGGGAGGGTGGTCTCCAAAGCCCATTGAATGCCCTCAGCCCCTGGCCTTTCCAAGCCAAGGTCATTTATATCTGTCTGGCCACTTGGAGCTTTGGATTCCTGCAGATCTGGATTCGAATCCTGATTCTGCTAGATGTGACCTTGGAGTGGGTACCCAGTTCCTCTGAGCTAATAATAATAATAGCATTCAATAATATTGATGATAATACTTAATATCTAATAGTAATAGTATTTATAATGTTATGTAATGTCCATGAAGACCGTGGCCATAGCACCTTAGCAGTACTGGGAGGTTCCCATGGGCTAACCCTGTGAAGGGCCAGGCAGGCCGTGGGCACCCATCAGTGATAACGGCTATTGGTTTTGAGCACGTTTTCTTGCTCGTCCATAATAGGAAACCATCCAGGTAACTAAGGAAGTTAAAATACGTGATTTCCAATTTGAAGGGTATATGGAGACTTCAAGGAGTGTGGGGGGGGGGCAGAAAGCCTAGGTTTAAACCCCTCCGACCAGCTTTCTTCTGTGGTGAGGAGCTGCGGGCTTCGTGATGAGTGCTTTTAAACTGCAGAGACGGTGCCACCCAGAAAGGAAGAGCTCATCCTGGCCACCACGTCGCCAGCCACACCTGGCCACTCCGGCCCCCTCCACCTGTGCGGCCCCGGCTTCTCACACAGCCTCTGCAGACCTGACCAACCGGACCACCTGCCGCCGGGAAGGTCTCGTGTTCCCTGGGTTTGGGAGCCTTTCCCACAGCCCACACATCAGTCGGCCGTGGGCAGCTGGTGCCTGGGAAGGCCAGTCTTCAAGGCTGTCGTTGCTGTTGACTTTGGCTGGGAGGTGCAAGGGGAGAGGAAGGCAGGGGTCCAGGAAGAAAAGAAATCAACAGTGGCCTGGGACTGAAATCTGGGCTCCTAGGTATGGCTAGGGAGAAGGGTGGCTGTAAATGGTGGTGTGGGCAGGTAGATTTCAGGTAGATTTTGCCTTCACCTAGGTATGAGGGTGCGAGGCTCATTGGCAGCCAGGAGGAACCGTACTGGTCCAGGAATTGCCTCTTTGTCATGCAATTTGGGAGCTTTTTGTTTTAATAATAATAATGTCAATACTCGTAATAACATCGGTGCTTATTGGGAAGGCTTATGATGGGTCAGGTTCCATCCCAGAACTTGGTCCGTGTTTGCTGACAGAAAAATGGCCAGCAGCCCCGCCCCCCCAGGTGACATTACTAATAGGCATCCCTTTGTCAAAACCTACTGTGCGCGTGTGCTGGGGGAATTGTCCATCCTCACTACATGGTACACATTTGCACTTAGGACAAAGTCCCAGACCCCTGAGTGTTTTAGTGGCTATTTTGTGACCATAAACAAAAGACCTGGCATCATGAACCACATAAAGGAGGGAAAGTTTATTTCGGCTCATGGTTTGGAGGGGAAGCCCTTAGTTGCCCAGCTCCATGGCTCTGGCCCAAGGGGACGCAGAACATCATGCGGAAGGGCACGGCAATGAGGGAACGCAGAGCTCTGTTCACCAAGGACAGAAGAGAAACCCTCAAGTGACCTGCTTCCCCCAGCCACACCCCACCCGCCTACAGTTGCCACCCAATTAGTTCCCAGCAGTGGGTTGATCCAGGGATAAGGGTGAAGCTCTCATAAGCCCATCAGCTCACCTCCGAGCCTTCTCGCCTGGTCTCGCCCATGAACTTTGGGGGACACCTCAGATCTAAACCACAACGCTGAGCGAGGCCCTGCAGGACCTGCCTGCTTTGGCCCCAGGCCACCTGGCCGCCACCTTGAGCCCCTGCAGTGGCCTTGCTCCTCCTCCAGATGTGCCCGCCTCCTTCTGGTCCTAGAGCAAACCAGACTCTTCCTTCTCTAAGACTCCCGGACCTGTGGGTCCTCGTGCAACCTGGTCTTCTCTGGGGCTAGGGACCATCCACATCCAGAATTCCACACGGAAGGCTGCCTCTTCCCCAAGCCTTCCCAGGCCACCCTGGCCCTAAAGAAGCCACCGTGCTGTCTCTGTCACTCTGCCCTCCTTTACTATCTGCACAGACGTATCCCAGCCCAGAGCATTTGCTGGTTTGTGTTTACTGAATGTGTTCCTCCCGGGGGCGTGAGCTTCCAAGGGCAGCGCTTGGTTGGACTTGCCTGTTCCCTTCCGCAGCCTGAAGAGACTCTGGTTTGAATGTAAAGGCGGACGGGCGGCATTCAGCCTGGCGGACGGGCAGACCTGCAAGAAGGCAGGCGATCAGGCTGCAGGGGGCACACAGGACAACGTCATCAGAAAAGTAGTCAAGACCAGCGAAGTAGTGAATGGGACACCGTCGGTGCCTCTGTCCCTCAGCTCTTGTAAGGAACTTATCCAGTAGTGACGATGCTCAGCAGATGTCCCCAGTCAAAGTCGATCTAGGAGGCACCTGGAGGTACTTGGCTTCAAACATTCTCCACCCAGGAGCCTCCTCTGAGCCTGGGCCCCTCGAGGGAGTGAGAAACCATTTGGAAGGAAGGCAGAAAATATGCCCAGGTGACTCTCAGGGTTTTGCTAGAAACCTAAAAGAAACACAGTTACTCATTTTGGAGCAACTTCTCTATACCCTTACTCTTGATTTTCCTGCAGAAAAAAAAATTCATTTTTAAGTATATAGTAATATATGCCTTTTATCAAAAAGTTCAAAGCTTGAGGAAAATCAAAAAGATTCGATTATCCTTAAAACCATGATTTCATTGTTCTGATGACTGTTTGTTTGTTTTGTATATTTCGGAGTGTTTTTCTATTTAGATGGGATACACACACACACACACACACCATCCGTATAGGATACTAGTCTTTCTATTTTGTGAGATTTTTGTATTTATCATTATAGTTTGGGTCCCTCCCCATGTTGGTGAATATACATTTAAAGTGATCTTTTGTAATAACTACACAAGGCAGTGTTTTTCAAATTGCAGGGTGAGACCCATTCGTGGGTCAGAAAATGAGTTAAGCAGACCAAGTATTTAAAAAAAAAATGAAGCAAAAGAAAATCATTATGTAGAAGAGAAAACAGACTATGAGATTGGTAGAGATAAGAATTTTAAAAAAGATTCTATGTAGTTAAGCATCTCTGTGTATATCAGATTGTGATATAATATATATTTATTATATGATTCAAAAAAGTTTTAAAATTTCTGGTATGCTCTCAATGAGATGTACCAGAACTCATTTAACCCATCAAGTTTATACATTGTGTTATCTGTTTGTTGCTGAATTCTGCATGTTTTTTTCCTAGTTATTTCCTTAAGATTTCTAATGGAATTAGAGTGGGTCATAGGGTATGCCCATTTTCAATGTGTTTTCCAGAAAAAAAAAAAAATGAGTCAATGTATATTCTGTTGGGAAAGTGTCTGGACTCTGACTACCACCAGTTTTTATTACCACCAGGTTCTATTATCATTTAATAGCATCAACCTGGTGGTTTTAATATAATATCAGATTACCTAGAATAATAACTAACTTGCTTTGTGGCTATCTATGTTCCCGGCTCTTTGTGAAGTGCTTCATCAGGTCATTATCTCCTTTGATGCTTACATTCACTTTCTGAAAAATATGCTTCTGTTATTTCATTTGCAGATGAAGAAGATGGAGCTTAACAAAAGATCTGAATTCTGGTAGATGGAGATTTGCATTCCTGCCTGACTGTCAAGGGCATGTGTATTTGTCAGCTTTCTACTACTGTAACAAATACCTGAGATAATCAACTTATAAAGACAGAAGGTTGATTTTGACTCATGTTTCAGAGTTTTCTGTCTATGACTTATTGCCCTTGTTGCTTTGGGGACTGTCATGAGGCAGTACATTGTGGGAGGTAGCACATGGAAGAGCAAAACTGCTCATCTCACAGCTGGGAAGTAAAAGAGAGAAAGAGGAAGAGACCAGGATCCCACAATCCCCTTTGAGAGTAAGCTCTCAGTAACCTGAGACCTCCCATTAGGCTTAATCTCTTAAAGGTTCTGCCACTTCCTGATAATACCACACTGGGGACCAAGCCTTGTTAATACAGGTGACTTTGGGGACCTTCAGTACCCCAAGCATAGCACCATACATACCTTTTACCATAGTCCTCAATGGACCCTCAGGATTATTTATGATTCAGCACATAGCAGGTGTCTATCATCTGTTTACCAAACAGTGCTAATTCAAAGCATTTTCAAATACATTTGAGTGATTCTTCAAAGTCCTTACACTGATTCCCTTGGGAATTTAGGGTGCAGAGTTTGGCCCCAAGATTGAAAAAAAAAGAAAGATAACTTCTTTAACTGGGTTATACACTCTCCGGAGATGTTCTTGGGGGATATAGAAAACCACAGGATAAACAAGCAACATCTTCTTGAAGCCTTAATTTATGCCAAAATTTTGAAGGGAAATGTTATTTTCATATTTAAACAACCACTGATATACTACAGAGTACAAAAAAGTTCAAACACCAAACTTCAAATAGATCTTATCTTGCTGCAGGCAGTTGTATCAATCAGTATGGGCTAGGATATGCTGTGGTAACAAACAATCCCCAAATCTCAGTGGTTTGAAGCAACAGACTTCATTTCTTGATGAGACAAACATGTCTACTGCCTGTCATCTGGGGCCTCTGCTCCACTTCATCTTTACTGTAGGATCCAGGTCAGTGGAGCAGCCTTGCAGGGAAGCAGGGGATTGTGCTCTGCAAGGTCTCAGACCAGAAACTAATGCTTAGCCCGGAAGTGACACATGTGATTCCCACTCAGACTCTTTGGCCAGGACTAGTCACATTGCCTCACCCAACCTTCCTTTAGGAGCAGGAAATATGACCCCACCAAATACACGAAATGCAAAGAGCCAGACTATCTGGGGAGTGTGCTGACCACTGCCCTGTTGTTTGGGGCTCTGCCTCTTACACTTGGTATTTTGACATCTGAAAAAAACAACATGAAAACTTCTCTACATATTATTTTTACAAAAACAAGGTGGAAGATTGTTTCTGTCTTACCTCCTAGACTTGCAAAGATAGGAGGTGGTGGGGTGGTGCATAGCGACAAGACTCCAGGGCCTTCCTATCCTCTTGGCCTCCCGATCTGAAGCTACTTCGCGGTTCAGGATGGCTGGCCCAGCCTCTGCTGTTAGGTTTCTATTCCAGCCAGCAGGGGGGAAAATCTATTTTTTAAAAATTTCATTTTATTGAGATATAGTTCACACATCATGCAATTCTTTCATTTAAAATATATAATGCAAAGGATTTTCATATATTCTCAAACCTGCCTGAGCGACCATCACATGGTCATTTTGAACCATATTTTCCACCCCAGAAGCACCTCCCATATGCTTTAGCTGAAACTTCCCACCCCCCACCCCTCCCCATTCTAGGTAACCACTAGTCGGCTTTCTGGTGGTTTTTTCTATACATTTCCCTTGTACACATTTCAGATGAATGGAATCATATTTGGCTGTTTTAGTGGGCTTCCCCCCGCCCCCCACCACTATGACCAAAGGACCTGACAAGAACAGTTAGAGGAGGGACAGTTCATTTGGGGGTTCATGGATTCCGAGGTCTGAGTCTATAGATGCCGACTTCATCTGAGATGAGGCAGGACATCATAGAGGAAGGGTGGGGTGGGGGAAAGCAGGTCAGGACAGGGCCACTAAGAAGCAGAGAGAGCTCTGCTCAATGAGAACCAAGTATCAACCCCCAAAGCACCCCCCAGGGACCCACCTCCTCCAGCCCACCCTGCCTGCCTGCAGTCACCACTCAGTTAATGCCTATCAGGGGACTCAGGCACAGATGAGGTCGAGGCTCTTATAACCCAATCATTTCATCTCTAAACTTTCTTTTTAAAAAATCTTTATTTTGTTTGATTTTAGGTAGACACAATATTTTAATTTTATTTTTATGTGGTGCTGAGGATTGAACCCAGTGCCTCATGTATGCTAGGTGAGCGCTCTACCACTGAGCCACAACCCCAGCCCTCATCTCTAAACCTTCTTGTATTGCCCCACATATGAGCTTTGGGGGGGACACCTCACAGCTACACTGTGACAGTGGACTTCTGTAACTGGCTTCTTTTACTCAGCGTAGTGTTTTCAAATTTCACGCACACTGTACCACAGGTCAGTACTTCAACTCCTTTGATGGCTGGATGATATTCCATGTTCTGCACGTACCACATTTTATTTGCCCATTTGTCAGTTGAGAGGCACTTGGATTATTTCCATCTTAGTAACTATGAGCCATATATTTAGTTATTCTTTCTGTGCACATTTATGTACAGGTTTCCTTGTGGACATCTCGTTGGAATTCACTTGTGTGTACCTTGGAGTTGAACTGCTGGGTCACATGATGACTACTCCGTGTTCAACCATCGGAGGAGCCACCAGACTGTGTTCCAAAGCAGGGGTAACACTCTCCACCCCCACAGCAGGTGTGAGGGTTCCCTTGTCCCACCTTCCCACCCCCCTGGCCCATGTGACTTTTTGGCTACAGTGCTCCTAGTGGCTAAGGAGTGGTAACGCGTTGTGATTCCCATTTTAATTTCCTTGATGGCATTAATGATATCTAGCACCTTTTCATGTCTTATTGGCCATTTATATGTCTTCTTTGAAGAAATATCTATTCGCCTCCTTTTGCTCATTCTTTAATTAGGTTATTTGTCTTTGCAAGACTACTTTACATACTCCACGCTGCAAGTACCTTATCATATATATATAATTTGCAAAAGTTTCCTTCTATTCTGAGGGTTTTCTTTTCATTTTCTTGAAGACATCCTTTCCAGCAAAGTTTTTAATTTTGAAGTTCAGTTTTTTTTTTTCTATTTCCCTTTTCATTCAGTCCTGGTGTTGTAGCTAAGAACCCTTTGTGAAATCCAGGGTCGTGAAAGTTTAAGAGTTTTCTAGTTTTTAGCACTTAGAGTCAGGTCTTTGATTTGTTTAGAGTTAATTTTTGTAAATGGTGTGAAGGGAGGGTCCCATTTCATTCTTTTATATGTGACTATCTGGTTTTCCCACTTTTTCAAAAGGACTATTCTTTCCTCATTGATCTTTTCACCCTTGTTAAAAATCAGCAGTATTACAGAATACAAGATCAATGTGCAAAATTTAATTGTGTCAATTCATTGCATTTAATAATGTGAAAAGTGCTCACTTTCAATGAGCAGTTCAAAACTGAAACTGAGAAAACAATTCTTTTTACAATATCATTAACAAGAAGAAAACACTTAAGAATAAATTTATCCAAATAAGTGCAAAACTTAACAAAAACTGCAAGCCATTGTTGAAAGAAATTACATAAAATCTAAAGGGGCAAAATATTTCATGGGTTTCATGGATTTGAAGACTTAACATGTTATAATGTCTATATTCCCCAAATTGTTCTACAGAGTTACTGTAAACCCTGTCAGCATCCCAGCTGACTTCTTTGTATTAATTAATGATGTTATTTTAAAATTCCTATGAAGTTTGGAAGGATCTCCACCAGCCACAATAATCTTAAAAGAACAAAGAACAACAACAACAACAATAAAACCCAAAACAGAATAGGAGGACTACTTATACTGCTAGGATTCAAATTTAACTATCAAAGTAATGGTCATCAAGACTGTATTGTACTGCTTGTGGTACTGGCCCAAGGAGAAACAAATTGATCATGGAAGAGAATTAAAAGTTCCAAAATGGGTTCATTTATTGTTTTCACCTAAGATTCAAAAAATAAATTGTATTAGCTTTGCACGACTGTAACAAAATACCTGAGGTAAATAAGTTTATAAAGAGAAAGAGTTTGTTCAGTTAATAGATTTAGACGTTCAAGGGCATGGTGCCTACATCAGCTCAGTTCTGATGAGAACCTCATGTGGAACAGTAGATAGCAAAGGTGGAAATGTACTTAGGACAAGGGGTCACATCTCAAGTCAGGAGAGGAGAAGAGGAGGATGGGCAGGGCACAGCCTTGCTCTGGTGAGGACTCAGGGGATTACGTGTGAACTCCCTTTTGCCCCTACAACCTAAGTTCCTCACAACAGGCCCCACTTCCTGAGGTTCCACCACCTTCCAACGGTTCCACCCCAGAGACTGAGACTTTCATCACAGTGAACTCTGGGGGACACCCAGACCATGCCTGGAACATAGCATAAGTGAAAGGCTGACAGTTTAACCTCAGATGGCACAGTACCTTCACTTCTTCCTACGTTACAGAAGTTACATGGCCCATGAACCCTACAAGGTATGAGGGAGAAGAGTGCAGGTCACCATGCGAGGGAGGGAGACCATCTTTCTTACCCAATGTCTTGGTAGTTTTGTTGTTTTGCTTTCAGGACATTTTGAGGGATTGAGTTTTCCAAGCACGAGTTGGACTTAAAGATTATCTTTTTTTTAATTGGACAAGGGGGTGCAGACGATGCCCCCCAACAAACCACAATTAAAGGTCCTAGGGATAATGCTCATAGAAGTGAAGGAGGACATGGTGGCTGTCCCTTCCTGTCTTCACACAGGCCTTGCCTAGGAGGTAAAGCCATGGTTTCTGAAGAAAGTTGGCCAATTGAAATGATCACATTGCTGATCTGAAAGGTGGATCTCTATTACGATCAATAATTCTAACCTCTCCTTCAGGGCATATTGTGTCACGAGGTATTAAATAGTGGTAGTCTGAGGCTCTCTCAAGTAGAATAATATTTAAAATACCACTCATTTCATCTTCATCTCATTGTTTTAATAAAATATATGTCTTCTATATGCATGGCTTACAACATGTATCTATTCATTTACTCAACAAAGCATTGATCAGAGACCCTGAGGATATGGCAAACATCTTAATCCACTCAGGTTGCTATAACAAAAGCCTTAGACTTGATAATTTATAAACAAGAGAAAGTTATTGTCCACACTTGTGGAGGATATGAAATCCAAAATCAAAACACCAGCAGATTTAATACCTTCTGTCTGTCCTCACCTGGTGGAAAAGGCAAAAGACCTTCTCAAGTCTCTTTTATAAGAGCCCAAATCCTGTTCACCAGGGTAGAGCCCTCGAGACTTAGTGACTTTGCAAAGGTCCCACCACCCTATCACATTTCACAGTAGGTTCCCCCATAGGAATTTGGGGGGCTGCTGACACAACAGTAGTGCCACCTTGTTGCTCTCGGGGAGCTGACATTCCAATGGGAAGGGGCTGAAGAGACCTAAACAAATAGTGTGCAGATTATCATGTCCAGTACATATTTGGGCGCCCAGCTCTGGGTGTGTGCATACCTGTGTATGCGGTCACAAGTCTAGACATTTATTTATACACGCTCCTTTGTCATGGACCGCACTTTGAAGGAAAGTTTTGGGAGGTACTAACCTCAAACCTAATCCAAGAACAATGATGGCTTCGTGTGCCCTCTGTTCATCCTCCTTTGTGCTATTTAGAAGAAAAGCAAGTTCTAAGAACCGGTTATTTGGTGTATTCATTTTGCTGTATTCATTATCTATTGTTGTGTAACAAATGACTAAAAACTTAGCAGAATCAAATAGCACACTTGTTTTCTGTTTCTGTGGGTTGAGCAACACACATTTATTTTCTCACTGCTTCTGTGGGTCAGAAAAACAGGCACAGCTCAGTTGGTTCTGTTACTTCAAGGTCTCTTATAAGGCTGCAGTCAGGATGAGGTTGTGGTCTCATCTGAGCGCCTGACTGGGGAGTGACTGTTGGCAGAATTAAGTTCCAGGAGAAGGTCTACTGCATCTTAGTCTGCTTCCTGTTGCCATAACTGAATACTTGAGACCAGGTAATTTGTAAAGAAAAAGATATTCACTAGGTTCATGGTCCTGGAGGCTGGGGATTCCAAGAGTCTGGCACAACATCTGTTCAGTTCCTGGTGAGAGATTTCTGGCTGCATCTTTGCATGTCTTTGTTGAGCATCCCATTGTGAGACTAGCTTTGGTCTCTCTTCCTCTTCTTATAAGGCCACTAATGCCATCCCAGGGCACCCTCATGATCTTATCTGATCCTGATTACCTCCTGAAGGCCCCTTAATATCAGTAGCATATGAGTTTGGGTATTAGATTTACATACATGACTTGAGGGGCAGTTTGAAACCACAGCAGGCTGTTAGGCTGGGGATCTGTTGGCCAGAGACACTTTGGCACAAGCCAAGAAGATGAGAGAGCTGACTAGTAGATCATGGTTTTATGTAACCCCATTACAGAAGCGACACGCGTCACCTTTGCCACATTCTCTTCCTTAGACACAAAATTCCTCCCTCACTCCTAGATGTGGTTGGGGTGGGGTGGTCACTAGCTGGAGATGGGCATCCCTGGAGGCCTTGCTAGACCTTGTTTGGGTGGTGACCCACTTTCTGGCTCTGGAGCCTGGTGACCCCAGGCCCCAGTTCTCTGAGAATAAGCTGGTGGTTCAGAAGAAGAGAGTGAGGGGAGCCCGGGGCGTGCTTCCCAGCTCCTACCCCCCTGCCCTCGCCCCTCCTGGCCCCTTTCGCTCTTCCTTCTGCAAGCTGGCTCTCTTGCTGCTGCCCCTCCTGCCCCTTCGGCTTGGAAGGAAAACTTCTCCACCAGCCTACAGCCCAGCTCGCCCTCCAGAGCCCAGGCCAAAGGCCCCTCCTTGGGAGCTTTCAGACAGGGTGCGGGCCACGCCCCTCCCCTAAGGCCTATTTCACTTTTCTAACCATTAATGTCTGTCTTCTCATTTACATCCTTTCTGATGTAGGGGACAGTGATTGGTTCAAGCAAAATCAGGCACTTCATTGGCTGATAAAATGGGAACGCCCAGGAGTTGGCTGACTTCAGGCACAGAAGGCTCAGGGGCTTGGACAGGCACAGTGGACCTGGTCCTTGTCCATCACTCTTCTCCCGAAGTCTTTTTTCACAGCATCCACAGGGGCGGGGACATGATTTGTGTGGTACTAAGCCAACTATGCCCAACTCCAACTTAAAAAAAAAAAGTGGCTCTTTGTCCCTAGATTGCAGCTCGTGGCTCTGATTGGATGGCTTGTCCAGCCTCAGCCAATCACAGTGACCGGGTGCCAGGAAGGAGGTGAAGGTGAGGCTGGTTCCCTGGAGGAAATCCATCCAGAGTACCCTTACCTGAAGCAGCAGAAACGGGTGCTGGGTGCTGGGTGCTAGGTCGTGCGGAAGCCCCCGGCTGTCCAGGCCTGTTTCCCCAACAGACTGTGAGCCCCTGGACGAATTGGCAGTCTTTGATGGGCAGCTGTTGACACTCTTTTTGGTGTTCCCAGCACCTGGCCCCGGGTCCAGCACCTAGTAGGTGCTCAGTCCAGGTTTGTGAAACAAACAGACAGTGAAAACCTGGAGGGGATTAAGCAGAAGTTGGGACGCGTCTCCCGTCAAGGGCTAGAAAATACTCATATTCCGGTTTCTGGGCTGCGCCTCTGCAGCAGGACACAGGGCAGCCGATGCGCGCGGCTGGGTTCCAATAAAGCTTTATGCACACGGTCACCCCAAGCTCCAGCCCCGTCCCCGAGCCCGGCCGGGCGCTGGCTTTGCAGACTCCTGCGGGAGCTGGTGCTGCGGTCCCCGGGGCTGGCAAATAGCCCAGGCGGGGGGTCGCGCCCCTCCCTGGGCTTCACACCCCGCCGAGCCCACTTTGTGTGCGGCCCATTGTTGTGCCAGAAACGTGTGAAAAGGTAACATTTAATTTAGGTCGTGCGTCTGGAGCAGGCGGGGAGCCTCCATCAAGCTGTATTTAAATTTCTGCGCTCCACACCAGCGCCTCCAAAATTGTTAAGCGGCGTCGCCTTCGCGGCTCTCTGCCACCTCCCCCGCTGCAGCCGCGCTCGTCGCGCGGGCGCCTGGCGTTTCCTCGAGGGCGGTGGCTTGGCCACGCGGGATCCCCGCCGCCGCTCGCGGGGAAGCCGAGACTGTCCCAGCCCCCGGCCCTTGGTGACGGCGCCCGGCGGCAGCAATTGTGCTTGTCATCGGCTGCCTCTAAGCAGGTGAGCATTTATCTCAGTCAGTTACCCCTTATAATTACTGTATTGAACCTAGTTGTCTATAAAATGAATGGTTTGTTCAGACACTTTACCCAAAGAGTTCATTAGGGGTTAAACAAAATGCAATCCCATTTGCAAAGAGTATAATAAATTGTTTCATCTGTGAATTTAGCTGTTCTCCCTAATGCAGACATGGGTGTTACAGAGGCTTTCCCTTGATAGGGTTATGGGTTAATGAAATGCCTTTTCTGTTGCTTATTTTCCTCTCTTCTGTGCTGAGTGATAAGTAGCTAACCAACGAAGCTTGTAATTACAATCTTACAGAAACCGGGCCGATCTGTATATAAATCTCACCATCCAATTACAAGATGTAATAATTTTGCACTCAAGCTGGTAATGAGGTCTAATACTCGTGCATGCGATAATCCCCTCTGGATGCTGGCTTGATCAGATGTTGGCTTTGTAATTAGACGAGCAGAAAATCATTATTTCATGTTCAGGAAAAAATTAGGTTGGTGGGAAGTTAATTTTCTCACCGCTCTCTGAAGCGTAGACAAGAATTTAATGATTTAATCATGATTGTTAGCTCTTTTGCAATCAATTTGTAATGATTGTGTAGCCACTCTCTTCAAGGGAAACTGCTTTCCAGGGTAGTTTGCAAACAGCAGTCCAGGGGGGCTGGCCTCCGAGGGACACGTGACTCCAAGCCCGTGGAAGCTGTCTTCATCCGGACTCGGAAAGCGGTGCCTCCCCTTGGGGCCTGTGGAGACGCCTGGCCCCAGCGGGGTCTGGGGAAACGGAGCCGGGGGAGTGTCAGACTTCCAAGGGAGCCCTGGTCCACGCTCAGGGAAGGCAGATGGAGTCCTTAGCAGCTCAAGCCACAGGAATGATTCTGTTGGTACCTTGCAGTGCAGCTAATAGCACGTTCTTTCAGTTTCTTTTAGCTGTTTAATTCCAGAGACGCATGCTACCTGGTTGGCGGGACAAACAACCTCAGTCGAGGTCTCCACCCCAGTTCCTTGCTTAGTCCAAAGGCTCCTCCTGGGGGAGGGAGGGGAAAGGTGCAGGGGAGTGATACTGGCCAAATTGGATTGTTACCTTGTGCGCATGTGCGAATGTGTTGCAGCGCCTCCACCACCATGTCCAACTATGATGGCCAATTTGAAATGTGGAAAAACAACAACAAAGTCTCCTCCTGTCTCAGCCTGCGTGGTTCCTGTGGTTCCTTCAGGCTCCGAGGTCCCAGGGAAGCTCCCCTTCCATGCATGAACCACGGCCTCTCCAAGAGGCCAAGAGCTGCAGGTTTGGGGTCCAGCCTGTGGCCAGGCCAGCTCAGGTCTCACACGGGTCGGGGAAGGGGAACAGGATCCTGACTGACAGCAGCCTTCGCACGTCCCCTCCTGGCCCTCGGATCTGCTCACCACTTGCCCAGTGAAAGCTCTTCGGAGACCCCCAGTTGCCAGGTCCAGCCAGTTCAGAGACTTTACCTTTTCCCAGAAAGGATCAGGAGAACCTTTGACTTGAGGCGACTTCTGTTTGTAGCCGGGTTAACACTCTTGAGGCTGAGAGCGAGAAAGCCTGACCTCCTGCTTGGAAGGAAAGATAGAGGCAGAACAGACTGTAATTAATATTTCAATAAATTATCCCCCGTATTGACTCGGCTTCCTCCTGTGTGTTCACTCAATGATTTATTTTCTCAATCCCCCAAACGCATTTTCCCTCCCGATACTGGATACTGTGATTATCACTTGGAGGTGTCTGGCTGTTCGTTGAAGTCAATTCTAGATTTTATTAAGCTCTAGCCAGATGCTTACGGCTGAGCAGAGGATTTCCTGTGTGTGCCGGGAGGCGGGGTGGGGAGGAGGAGATGACAAACAGTGTTAACATTTATTACTACATTTTATTGAATTTCATCGACTCCATCAATGGTAAAATGCATCATTATTTTATGTACTGAGAAAGCGAAAAGTCATTGCCGAATAAAGTGTGTACGATGCTTCTTGAATCATTTAGAATTTTTATTTTCATACTTAATGAACATGCTCTTTTATACTTAGGTAAACAGAGGATTTTTGTCATGAATCCCTCTCCTGCACACATAAAAAGGAAAATGTAAGTGAAATAAGTTGGCAGAGGTCGTCCTGGGCCGTCTGCATCTTCAGAGACCAACTTTCTGAACCCAGGAGTTATTGACGTCTGTGTTTCCTTTAAAGAACGCGGCACTATTATCTTCAAGATTTTTTTTTCTAGGAGCAATGACACCTGTGCACAAACTCCTATCTGCACTCGCAGGCTGCACCGATGACATCATAATTGTTCCTGGCCAACACGGATGCCAAGGTCAATGATGTTCAAATATCTTTAATAAGCATTCATCTCAAAATTGACGGAATGTGTTTAGTATCCGGTCTTGGACACCAAGGACAGTTTTTCAGCCAGGACAGGTGGGGTGGAGGCGGAGGGCCTTTGAGGTAGGTGTGGCGAGGGTGAAAGAGCAAGGTCAGGCCAAGGGCTGCAGATCTGCTCTATTGCCAAGGTGAGGTCCGCTGTGCGCCAGGTGGGCCGGGCTGAACTCTGAGCTCTGAGCTCCAGAATTTCTGCAATTTCGATTTCTTTGTAGGGACTGACTCACAGATGTCTGCATCTTCCTCTGTAGTGTTAGCTCCTGCAGGAGAAGGGCTGCATCTGCTTTGCTTCCCAGACCTGGTGCCACGTTTGTGCATGGTCAAGGGCTCACTCTCACCCTGTCGTCTGGGTATAGTAGAAAGCAACACCAATCCCTGCTGAGGGGTGCAGTTGCCCTCTCCCCCCCAGCAGGTGTGGTGACAGCGAACCTAATGTACAAGATACACAATGGACACGGAGCACCTAGTGAGCCCTTTGGGAATCGATGCTGAATGGCATTGGTTGGAATCATTCCTCCTCTTCCTCCCAGGTTTCCACTCTCGATCCCAGCCCCCGGGTACTTTGTCCCTGGAAGACTGTCCCCCGCTTCAACCCCTTGCCTTGAGGCCCTGTGAGCCTCTTCTGTCTGGTTGCATCTCCTGATGACTCCAGGGTCATTCTCCTGAACTCTGCAGCCATACTGAGAAACCCCGAGAGAGCAGAGAGCCATTCAGGGGCCGTTCTGGGGCCAGACACTTCGAGGGTACACAAGCCATCCTTGGGGCTGTGAGCCAGTTCATCAGCTCTGTCCGTATCATACTCTCGACTTCAGTTTTCTCTCTAATCATTGATTTAGTTTTTCTTCTTTTCTTTTTTTATTTTATTTTTGGGGTACTGGGGATTGAACTCGACCACTGAGCCCCATCCCCAGCCCTATTTTTATTTAGAGATAGGGTCTCACTGAGTTGCTGAGTGCCTCACTGTTGCTGAGGCTGGCTTTGAACTCAAGATCCTCCTGCCTCAGCCTCCTGAGCTGCTGGGATGACAGGCGTGCGCCGTGGCATCTGGTGAAACAATAAGAGAGGTAAATAGGGAGCCTACATCCTGGGAACAAATCTTTACTCCTCACACTTCAGATAGACCCCTAATATCCAGAGTATACAAAGAACTCAAAAAATTAAACAATAAGAAAACAAATAACCCAATCAACAATGGGCCAAGGATCTGAACAGACACTTCTCAGAGGAGGACATACAATCAATCAACCAGTACATGAAAAAATGCTCACCATCTCTAGCAGTCAGAGAAATGCAAATCAAAACCACCCTAAGATACCATCTTACTCCAGTAAGATTGGCAGCCATTATGAAGTCAAACAACAACAAGTGCTGGCGAGGATGTGGGGAAAAGGGCACACTTGTACATTGCTGGTGGGACTGCAAATTGGTGCAGCCAATCTGGAAAGCAGTATGGAGATTTCTTGGAAAGCTGGGAATGGAACCACCATTTGACCCAGCTATTCCCCTTCTCGGTCTATTCCCTAAAGACCTAAAAAGAGCATACTACAGGGACACTGCTACATCCATGTTCATAGCAGCACAATTCACAATAGCAAGACTGTGGAACCAACCTAGATGCCCTCCAATAGACGAATGGATAAAACAAATGTGGCATTTATACACAATGGAGTATTACTCTGCATTAAAAAATGACAAAATCATAGAATTTGTAGGGAAATGGATGGCATTAGAGCAGATTATGCTAAGTGAAGCTAGCCAATCCCTAAAAAACAAATGCTAAATGTCTTCTTTGATATAAGCAGAGTAACTAAGAACAGAGTAGGGAGGAAGAGCATGAGAAGAAGATTAACATTAAATAGGGATGAGAGGTGGGAGGGAAAGGGAGAGAGATGGGAAATTGCATGGAAATGGAAGGAGACCCTCAGGGCTACACAAAATTACATACAAGAGGAAGTGAGGGGAAAGGGAAAAAAAAACAAGGGGGAGAAATGAATTACAGTAGAGGGGGTAGAGAGAGAAGGGGGGGATAGCAGAGGATAGGAAAGGCAGCAGAATACAACAGACACTAGTATGGCAATATGTAAATCAATGGATGTGTAACCGATGTGATTCTGCAATCTGTATACGGGGTAAAAATGGGAGTTCATAACCCACTTGAATCAAAACGTGAAATATGATATGTCAAGAACTATGTAATGTTTTGAACAACCAACAATGAAAATTATAAAAAAATAAATAAATAAAAAATGAAAAGACAAAAAAAAAATAAAATAAAATAAAAAAGAAGTCCAAAATCTGGTAAAATAATCACTTTATAAACTGCAGGGTTCGGCAGCATTAAACTCATTCACCCTGCTGTGTCACGGCCATCGCCTTTCATCCACAGGCTGTCCCCACTGAACACTAACTCCCATTCCAGCCTCAGCCTCAGCCCCTGGGGCCTGCCCTGCTGCTTTCTGTCTGCAGCTTCCACTTCTCATCCCTGCCTCACAGAAGTGGAGCCCGACCGTATCCGTCTTTTCACGACCAGCTTGCTTCCCTTGACACATGTCTGTGAGGTCCGTCCACCGGGAGCCTGTGTCAGACTCCCTTTCCTTGTTGGGGCCGACCATGTTCCCTGGAGGGCACCCCACATCTGTTCAGCCACTCATCCATTGGTGGGTGCTTGGGTTGCCTCCACCTTTTGTCCCTATGAACATCGGTGTACAGATCACTCCCTGACGCCCTGCTGTTCTCCCACAGCTCCCAGGAGTGGGATTGCTGGGTCCTCTGGCGATGCTGTCTAATTCCTTTGAGGACCTGCCGCCATATTGTTTTCCGCAGTAGCTGTATCACTTGGATTCCAGCTTCCCCCCATCCTCACCACCCCATCATTTGGTGGCCACGGGAATGGTGTGGAGCTGGAATTCGTCTTCCTGAACCCAGAAGTCCCACCTGTAACTCAGTTTCCAAGTGAGGAAAGAATTTGACATTTTTGGTGAAGCTCAGCAAATAATGCTTAAGCACTTCTGTGGACAAGAGCTATGCTGAGGGCTTTGTAGGCAGGACGCGGGGATAATTAGGAAAAGGTATCCAAGTCCCTGTGTTCCCACTGCCTGGCTGTGTTTGTCACTTCTCTGGTGGGCCTCACCTGTGACCTTGGCTTGACCTTCATGGGTCTACGCCACAGGATCATGGTGAGGGTTGCCTGAAGGGGCCTTCTTTTCCTTATTCTGAATTATCCTTAATTTTTTTTGTGTGTGTGTGTGTGTGTGTGTGATGCCGGGGATTGAACCCAGGGCCTTGTGCATGCGAGGCAAGCCCTCTACCAACTGAGCTATGTCCCCAGCCCCACAGCACCCACTTCTCTTCATGCCACGGGGCACTAACAGGACCATCTTGGGCCCAGGCCCTGCCGCCCTGTCTGGTCCTGTCTATCCTGGGGAGAAATGTCCCAGATATTACCAGAAGTTTCTCTGGATAATGAGAATGCAGACTTCTTTCACTCCCCCCCCCCCCCCCCCCCCCCCGTTTTACAAGCTTTGAAGAATGAACGTGATGACTTCATCACCGTTGTCAGGTGCGATCCCATCGTGATGATGTCTCCCATCACCACAGACTTCTAGTTTAAAGTGATGAAGCCCCTTTTCTCCCCTCTTCCCTCTTAAAATGTGTGTAAGCCAATCACAAATGAGGAAGTGCAGGAATGAACTTGAATGTTGACGTCCTGGCCTCGTCACTGTCCTCATACAGAGGACAGGGATCACTGGGGACACTGGCCATCCCTCCTCAGACCCCAGGTGGGACCTCTTTTCTTGAAAACCAGCTCCCCTCCTGCGAGGCCTGGGTCAGAGATGGGAAATGAGGGTGGTGTCTGGACAGCAGCGGGGGCCCGCGGGGCAGGCCTGTCTGACTCCAGGGAACAGAGGGGGGACTACCTGGGAAAGGGGGGGTTGTCTGGGATCCAGCCTCCTCCCCACGTGGGGGAGATGTGCAGTGACCCTGAGCTCAGTGCAGAGCTTGGGACAGAGGGACAGGGGCTTCTCCAGCAAGGACAACGGACTTTCCTCCTAACACTGGACCCTAACGATTCTACTTTCTCCCCATTTATCTCCTGCGCTGGGCTTACTCGGTTTTCATGAGCTGAGTTTTTATTTGTGTGTTTGTTTGGGTGACTGTGTTGTCCCTCTCTTCCTGAATGAATGGGTGAACACTGGTGTGGCTCTTCCTCGTCACCTTGGGGTGGGTGCTCATAGAATCTTTAGAGTCCAGTGTTAGGAGGAAAGTCGCAGAAACCAGAGTCCACTCTGTGGCCAAGAGATGAGAGAAACCAGGAAAGTGACCTGGAAGAGAAGGCAAAATATAACTATAAAAACGGGAGAAGACGGCGGACATGAAAGACAAGGGAGGCCAGGCACCCATCCATGTGGGACTTGAGGAAAGGATTGAACAAGGAGAGCAGAAATAAATCCTCAAAAGAAGTCGAGAAAACATTGGTGAGAGAGAGACTTGAACTGTATGTGGAATGAGCTCAGGAAAAAGAGCCGGCTCAGGGGCAAAGGGCTATAATCCCAGCAGGGCTGGAGGCTGAGGCAGGAGGATCACTTGTTCAAAGGCAGCCTCAGCAACTTAGCGAGGCCCTAAGCACTCAATGAGACCCTGTCTCAAAATAAAGTATAAAAAACGGGCTGCAGATGTGGCTCAGTGGCTAAGTGCCCCTGAGTTCAATCCCTGGTACTGCCCCCCAGGGGCGTTGAGTGTCTTCACCCCCATTTAACAGATGACCAAAGAACCATCTGGATTACGGTACAGAAGAGAACCTACGGTGCTGTTAACTTGAAGCTCAAAATTCAGAGCAAGACCTGGAAAGCAGCCGTGGGGTGTTACCGGTCCTCAAGGGTGGCTGGGGGGAGGGCCCCAGTCTGAAGAGCCTGAGCAACGGGAGCTTCCTGTCTGACAGTTCTGCCGTCCATCCGTCCACCTGGCACCTGAGATCAGGGTGTTGGTGGGCGGTTCAATCTGAGGGCTGAGGATGGTTTGCCGAATGGACGGATGGACGTCCATCCTCTACTCCTCGGCCATCTCTCCCGAGTGCCTTGGGCGTTTCCCACTCTGACTTCTTGACCTGGCATCGGGCCTCTGTGGGCCTGGCTCTGTCTCCCGACACCCCCTTTCATAAGGACATGGGTCATACTGCCCTCATGACCTCGTGTCATCTTGTTTACCTCTGTAAAGACCCTGGGGTCACACCCTGAGGGACTTGCAGATAGAGCGTCAGTATGTGAATTGGGGGAGTTAGAACTCAACCCTTAACCAGTGGGGAGGGCGGGAAGAGGGGCGTCTGCAGGCCTTGACAGGTGCCGTGAGAAGCGGCAGATGAAGTAACTCCGGCCTCAGCATTTGGCAGTGTCCAGAAGCTTCTGATGGTCCCGGGATGCTGTGAATGTCTTGCCAGGCACAGGTCAGCTTCTTCCCTCCGCTAACGAAGAACAGCCCCGTCCAAAGCTGGGAGCACCCTGTGCTATTGGGGTACACCCGAGACTGTGGTCAGGGGTCAGGGGCGGAGCCGAGGCTGCCCTTTGCCCTGGTCTGCCTGGGGTCCGTTTCCACGGGCATTTTTTCCTGGGAATATTTGTTTGAAAAAGTGTGCCGAGACGGGGGCATCTGGGGCTCGGTGTGGAGCAAGCTGGTGTCCCAGGGGGCAGGCCAGCTCGGACACGGCCACTCTGCACCACCTGTCATCAGCGTGAGCAGCCCCGGGGCTCCTGTATCCCTGCACCCCGTGTCCCCCCTCCCTGCAGTTCCTGAAGTCCCCTGCTGGCTCCCTCACCCTTGGGAGCTTCTTGGCTCCAAGTCCCCTCCCCAGGAGCCACCTCTACTCCTCGGCCCTCCCTCCCCAGAGCCTTTGAAGGGTCCCCTCTCCCTGGGCTGGAAGCCGTGTGGGGTCAGGCACGGAGCCCTCCGATCACCCTGTCCTGCCGGGGCCGGGAGTCGCCAAGCCTCTTTTCAAGGCTATTTAAGGCCTGGCACTCGCTATCTCCGCTTTGAAGTCTGAGTTCTCCGAGAAGCAGGCTGACTTCAACATCGTTCTTGGGTTAAGAGAAACACTGACTCTGCTGGGTTGGCTTTGACCTCCCAAACCAGAAAGGCCCAGCCCTGCTCCCCGCAACACACACTCTCTCCTGTCCCCCGAGCAGGGACAAGAGAATAAAAGAGGCCTCCATGGAGCCCACCCCGCTCCTGAAGATTGGGCCGACTCTCAAGGAAGCCGAGGCAGGTCCTCTCTTTCTCCGTCCTGAAGCTTATACACACCAGAACTTGAAAGTGAGTCTTCTAAAACCCCCGTAGGGCTTGGCTAAGGCTACCCTGCATTTTGGGGAGTAGTTTAAAACTCCGCCCCAGCTATGACATGGCTTGGCTGGCCAGCGGTTCTGGGGTGAAGAGAAGTTGTCCTTTCCTCTGGGCAGATGTGGCCCCAGGCTGGTTGGGGGTGGCCAGTTGGGAATCTTTGTGCAGTACACATCTTGCACAACCATACGTTGACACTCTGCTGTGACAAACCATGAAAAGTCTTCTTCCCGTGTGTGGGTATGGGAGAGGCGGCTGGTACCCGACTCTAGAAAGCCGGGGTAGTGTCTAGGAAGCCAACAGCATGTGCCAAAGCTAAGAGGTGAAGCGGGATAGGAGGTTACAGAACGGTGGGGCTCAGTCACAGAGGGTAGTCGGCACCCAGGCTGCAGTGGGAGGAAATGACCCAGGAGAAGGTTCTGGGCTGAAGATGGGCAGGCGGAGTGTGCCAGCCCTTAGCACCTGTGTCGTTGGCCAGCCACTGGGAGGGGACTCACCCCGCTAGGGCAGGGCAGGAAGCGTGGACCCCTGGAGGCATGGCCACTGTCCACGTAGCAGGATTTGGCAGTGACGTAGGGTGCGGTTGTGACTCAGAGCCTGCCTTCAACCCTGCTTCTGTCACCATGGCGGATGAGGTCTTTAATTAGTTCCCTCCCCAAACTTATCAGCAGAGTAAAACCCTGGGCTTCGCCACGTGACCTTCTTGGACCAATGGGATGCCAGCCATTGCAAAGCCAGCAGAGGCTTGACCTGGGCCTGCCGGCTGCTCCTGCTGTCCCTGCCCTGGGGATGGACCTCAGGGGAGGGGGGGTCTGAATGGGTTCCCAGGAGCTCCTGTGTTGGAAACTTACTCTACAAAATCCGTGGAGTTTGGAGATTGGTCTTTGGGAGGTGAGTGGAAATAGATGAGGTCATGACGGTGGGACCCCCGGGGGCATTAGCGGCTTCGTAACAAGAGGAGGGGAGACTAAGCTAGCCCACTTGCTGTGGGACACCTGTGCCATGTGGTGATACACCAAGAAGGCCTTCCCCAATGCCAGCGCCTGCCCTGGGACTTCCCAGCCTGCAGCACGGTGAGGCAAAAACCTTCTACAGTTTATAAAAGTACCTGAGCTCGGCCATTTTGTTATGCCACCTGAAAGCAGGAGTAACAAGAGACACCATCGTAGCGACTTCCTCCGTCACAGCCTCTGTGCCGCGAAGGACATCTGGAGCTGGCCCTCCACAAATGGATCTCCAGGTTTCACATCTGAGCTCATCCCAGAGCCACTTGTTGGAGTGAGTCTGATTTCAGTGTCTCCTGGAGACAGGCCAGTGGTACCCAGCCACACAGGGCTCCTATGGGTCGGTGGCAGTAAAGAGCTGGGGATTTCCACTTGACCACTAGTTCCTGAGACTCCTGTGACTCGCCCACAGCAATGAGCGTGTGTCGCTGCTCTGGGATCAGTCGGGGACCAGAGGGGCTGGGGGGCCTGAGTCTGCTGTGACGGGGCCCACAGGAGGGGGTCCAGGCCCACCTGGGCCATCGGGGAGGGGAGGGTGGTCCCTGACAGGAGTCCACAGGCTTGTGACCCAGGCCCCGAGGAGCTGGTCCCCCCTCCTGCCCCCTCCTATTACCTATTCATCAAAACCCGCCTGCGTCCGTGCATTTTTCATTACAAGAGTCAACATTTGCCACGTTAATAAAGCGAGGGGCTGCTTTTCTCCTCTCAGAAATAGAATATGTAACGACTCGGCCCCTTTGATGTCTCCCAGCCAATACAATATGGATCTGAACGCGGTTGAAAGACGCCTGTTAGGCCGGGCGGAGGCGGAGGGGGCCAGGGCGCAGGGGGCGTGGGGCGTTGATGGAAGAGGCTCCCAGGAGAGAGCCCATCCCAGCCCCCGAGAGAGCCCTCGCGGAGGCAGAAGAGCGACTCTCAGGACCTTACACCCTCTGGAGTCAGCCCACCTGTGACGGTGACACCCACAGGTTGAGCCCCGGGACAGTACTGAAGCCCAGGTCCTGGACCAGGGGGGGTGCAGGTCAGCTGTAGGGTCAGCCCACAGTGTCGTGGGAGGAGGAGGGTCCGTGGTGGAAGGTGTGTCCCTTCCCCCTCGGGTGGGACCTTGAATGTACCTGTGCTTAGAGGTCGTGTGGCATCTGCTAAGACTGGTTTGGCCACCAAAGCAGCCGACTGCCCTGAACATGTATGATGTGCGCACTGTATGAGGCACCCAGGGGCCAGCTGGTGGGACACTCCCCGTCTTTGACCCCAGGGAGCTGACAGTCGGGTTGCAGAGAGGGGCCCACTGTGACACGTGCACATCCAGCAGGGAGCCGGCCACAGGTGGTGGGCAGGAAGGCCACTGGGGGTCCTCCTCGGCCCTGGTGAGCCCAGTGTGGCCACATCCCATCTTCAGAGAACACTGTGACCTCGGAACAGTCAAGACGTGAGTTTCTTTGGCAGGTGACACCCTCCCCCATGTCCACCTCCAGGAGGGACGGAAAAGAAAAGCCACCAGTAAGCCCCGTGCCCCTGGCTCCTCGCCCCCTGCCGGCTGCCTCGTCCTCCTGTTTGGGCAGTACTTTGAGTGGCCCTTGGCAAGGGCTGGGGAGGGGGCTAGCTCTTCCAGTCACTGCGGTGGCCCTGGGCGAGCCACACGCCACCCGTGCCTCAGTGTCTTCACTTGTAGGTGGGAGTGACAGCTGTGCCTGTCTCGCGGCTGCTGGGTCCGAGTGTGGAGTTGGCATGGAGCCATCGTCAGTATCTGTGGCCCCCTCCCTGCACCTGGTCACCCTGTCCCTGTCCTTCCAATGCATCCCACAGGTTGGGAACTGTGAGCAGAAAGGTAGCCGGAGTCCCCAGGGCCTTGCAGGGCTGTGACATTCCTGGGTGACGCCTGACTGTGCTCTGGCAACCTGAGGCCGCCGGCAGGGGCCAGTTCCACCCCCACTGCCCTGAGGTGCTGGCTCCAGCCCACGTTTGCCACTGGCTGAAGCTGGGCTGTTTGCCGACTGGCTCCATCTTCTGTCCACTCTCTGGACGGTCCTGATCCCCGTAAGGACACGGAGACTCTTGGGGTGCAAGGAAGGCGCCTCGGGGCTCCAGGGAGGCAGCCGGCAGTGGGGGGAGCTGGAGCCGTCACCTGAAGGGCCAGGAGGACTCCGGCTGCAAGCCTTGGTGGCCTCACCAGGAAGCGGAGCTCCCATGACCCACTGAGGCCAGCTGCTCAGTCACAGGGTCCACTCAGGTGCTGCGTGGGCAGGAGCGTCAACACGAGAACCCAGAGCATCCCTCCAGCGTCAGCTCCTGGTGGAGAGCTGCAGCAAGGCACCAGGTGCCCAGTGCCAGGCCAGGCCCAGGGTACAGCCCTCCCCTTGGGGACCCAGCTGTGAGGGGAGAAAGGCAGTGAACAAATATATGAAGAAGTCAGTGGACAGTGGCCGCGTGTCTCTGATGGCCTCCCGTCGCGGCTCAGTTATCTCCAGCTCCTGCTTTCCTGCTCAGAAGACTCCTGGCTTGGAAAATAAATTCTGTACCCGCCTCAACAGGAAGAAAATTAGAGCATCCAACCAAGCGTCCTTAGATGGGTCAGAAAACCCAGTCGAGGGCTGAGGGTTTTGTTATGACCTGGATAAAGGGAAGGAGAAAGCCGTACAATTATCTGCAGAATGATCCAGGTGGGGGAAACGGTAAGGACAAAGGCCCTGTGGCAGCCATGAGCTTTGGGCATTGCAGGAACAGGAAGACTCACAATGCAGTTGGAGCAAGATGAGCAGAGGACAGAGTGGTGCAGAAGGAGGGCCTGGGGCAAGACAAGATCCCCACAGAGGGCCTGGTGGCCCGGCGCAGGAAAGCTTTTTAAGCTTTGTTCTCCAGGACAGAAGTCAGCAAACTTTTTCTTGGGAAGGCCCTAGTAGGTGATTTAGACCTTGCGGGCTCTGCTGCATCGGCATCATTGTTGATGCTGTTACAATACCAAAAAATAGTCATAGGAAATATGCAAATACAGGAGGCCACGTTCCAATAAAACTTTATTTACAAGAACAGGATGCAGGCCTGCAAATGGGAGCCTGATTTGACCTCAAGCCATAATTTGTTGACCCGGTTTTCAGTAATAGGAGGTTATGGAGGGATTTTATGGTCTGGCCAGTGTGACCGGATGTGATCTTCATTGTTAAAGGAATCTCTGATCTGGGAGGAGAGTGGATGGCAGTAGGTAAATAGAAATGCCTGTTTTTAAAGACCTGCTATAGAACTCCCGGGAAGCTCTGTGGTCTTGGACTTGGAGGTTAGCAGAGAGAGAGAGAGAGACGAAAGACAGATTTGGGAGTAGCCCAGATGGGTTCCCCCTGAGCTTTGTGGCTCTGAAGTATGATCACTAACACTGTCACCTGTACCTTCTTGCTTGTCACAGGGGCTGGCTGGCCCTGGCGGCCACCAGATCCAAACATAAAGCTTTGCAGAAATTGCCTTCCTAGTTCAGATCACTTAGAAAAGCCCAGGCTGCAATTATAAAGCTTCATAGCTGTGCAGCATCCATAAAAAGAGGTAATTTTAATATTTGGTTCAACTTCAAAGCAGTAACTTAGAATTATATATACCCCATTAAAATATAATGTTTTTCCCCCAAACTAATCAAATGGCTAAATCAATTGTTGGTGGATTGCCAGTGGCCTGAGGATCAATGGGAATAGAAAATGTATTCTATATTTTCCTTGTTACATAGAGTTAGAGCACATATTTTATTAATGTTCATCCTTTAGAGACCAGATTTGTGCGTTCGCTAAAATAAACACTATAGTCTTTGGGGTTTGGTTGGATGGCGAGCACAGAAGTATAAAGGTGAAGACTGGTTCACAGTGAAGCAGCCATCCTAGACCTCTCACGGGCTGATGGAAGGTGCTCAGGGCTGGGAAACAGAGACCTGAGTCCTGCATCCACCACCCATGACTTGAATGACTTTGAAATACGCCCTTTATCTTAGTCTCTTCATTTGTCAAGTGAAGAACGTGGATATGATCACAAAAGGCAAACAGGCTTTGCACTCATTTAGCTCACCTAGTAGGCACGGTATGGAGTTTTGCTTGGGGAAGGATTCTGAAACCATACCTGACTTTGGAGGGAGGTGTCATGGTTAATATTATTTGTCCACTTGACGAGGCTAAGGATGCCCACTATGGCTGGGTGTATAAGTCTGTTTTGTGTTCCTATAGCAAAATTCCAGAGGCAGGCTACATTCATACATAAAAAGGTTTATTCAGTTCACAGTTCTAGAGAGTCAAGGTCCAAGCTCAGGCAGTTCCATTGGTTTCCATCTCTGATGAAGGCCTCATGGCAGTGTCCCATCATGGTAGGAGTCTCTGAGGAAGAACGAAGAGTAAAGATCATGAACTGGGGAATAGCCGTGTCAGTCTTGGTCTGAGAACCAGGAGTGTTGATTTCCAAGGGCAGGAGAAGATAGAATGTGTCTTGAGAAGCCAGAGAGCTGGGCTTGGGCTTTTATAACAGTCCTCTTGCCAGAGTTGATCCAGCCCCATTAGAAATACCCTTTGGATGGCACACCTCTAATTGACCTAAGAACCTCCCATTAGGCCCCTCCTCTTAAAGGGTCCACACCAGCTCCCAATACCTCTCTGGTGATTAATTTCTGACAATATAAACCTTTGGTGGGATAAGCATTATGCAAACCTAGCACTGGTAAGATGTTTTTTTTTCTAGAAGAGATTTGTATTTGAGTCAGAAGACTAAGTAAAGAAAAAGCACTGTCACCACAGAGTGTTCATCTTCCCATCCACCAAAGTCCCGAATAAAACAAAAAGGTGGAGGAAGGGCAAATTCTCTCTCTACACCTTCTCCTGCCCTTGGACATGGACATGCTGGTTGTCAGGCCCGTGGACTCAGACCAGGACTTATGCCCTTGTTCCCCCAGTTCACGGCTCTTTGGACTTCATCCTAATTATGCCACTGGCTTTCCTTGCTCTCCAGCTTGCAGGTGACTTCCTACCGCATGAGTCAATTCCAGTCTCTGTCTCTCTGTCTCTCTGTCTCTGCCCCTGTCCCCCCACCTCTCGCCACACGCACACTCACATTGAGTCTGTTTCTACAGAAGACCCTGTCTAATACAAAGGGGCATGCTGTGATCAATTAGTAATGTCTGCCATGGACATGGGTGCAGCATGCTGGAGGTCAGCTGATTGTGATCCCTGAAGGACATGAAGTCTAAAGTCCCTTCTCTTCTAACAGACTGAGTAAAGGTCTGTTGGTCTCATCCAACAATCCTCCTCTATGACTTGTAGGATCTTTGGCCAGCATTGGTCTGACCGGGCCTCCTTGGGGAGCAGAGGGTCCCTGCTCTGTGTTCAATACGGCAAGTGTAAACGTCAAGGTGTGTACTGTGCACCAGGCAGAGCAGATTTGAAGCTTCCTAGCCATGACTGCAGCCTTGTGTGAGCAGGGCCTGTGGAGAGGGGCACTTAATTTAAAGAAGGGCCATCAACTAACAAAATACAACCTGCGTCTCCCTGACTTTCCCTCTATATTAGGGGGCAGACAATCAAGAGGGAGCTCTCTGATCTCTGTTCCCCCCGCTAAGCGTCACCTCCTCCTTGGCAGATGCAGGCAGCAGTGACTTCTAGGCAACCAAGAAATGGACAGGAAGGCTATCGGGAAGAGCTCCTGGGGTGACAGAAGGCTGCAGAATTGGCTCAGAAAAAGAGAGCGTGTCCTGGAGTAGAAGGGACTTGTGGGGAGAGTCCGGGTGGCCAACCTGGAACTCTATTCTCTTCTTGATAGCAGAGACCTTTGGTTTACAGATGCACACGATGGAGGAGAGAGAATGTCTCAAAAGAAGGGCCAGAGGCAGATGGCAGCAGAAGGGGGCTGGATGTTGGGACATCAAAACCAGACCACGCCCAGAGCAGCAGACCCCAGCTCTTCCACCGCGACAGCCGGCGGGAGCCTCCCCGGTCCCTAGTGAAGGGCCACGGGGGCTGCTGTAGACGGTAGGGTCTGACCCACCTGCTGTGTTATTTCCTGTGGTTTCTGGGACAGATCCCATGAGCTAGATGACTTCAAGCAGCAGAAACGTGTCCCCTCATGGTCCTGAGGGCAGGAAGCCCAAAACCGTCAGCAGGAACCTCGTCCTTCAGGAGGCTCCTGGGGAGAATCTGTTCTTGGCTTCTAATGGTGACAAATGACATCCCTTGACTTCTGACTCTGTGTCACCTCCCTGGTGACATTGCCTTCTCTTCTGTCCATCTCAAATCTCACTCTGCCTTCCTCCCACAGGACACTTGTCACTGGATTAGGGCCTCCATGGATGATCCAGAGTGATCCCTTCATCTCAAGATCCTTAACTGCATCTGCAAAGACCCTTTGTACAAAGAAGGTCGCATTCACCAGGTCGGGGATTAGGAGACGTCTTTTCTGGGTCCACCATTCAACCATTTCTCCGATGCTGGACATCCTTCTTCCTCGGGACCTGTCTACTTCTCTCAGGATTCCGGGGTTGGGGAACATGCTCACATTTTCCTAAGTTATTTTTATACATTCTCTATCTAGGTTGAGTTTCTTTCCCCCGTATTTTTTTATGGGTGCATTATGGTTGTATATAATGGTGGGATTTGTTGTTACGTATTTGTACACGCACACAGCATAATGATATGATTTGTACAATATTTGTTAGAGGTTTTTAGATATCCAGAGTTCCTGCCATGTGCCGGGCATTATCACATGC
This sequence comes from Callospermophilus lateralis, assembly GCF_048772815.1. NCBI lineage: Eukaryota > Metazoa > Chordata > Mammalia > Rodentia > Sciuridae > Callospermophilus > Callospermophilus lateralis. The sequence continues at coordinate 38,999,518 of NC_135322.1, read as the reverse complement.
AAGACTAGTTTAATCCCTACAGCAACTCTACTGGGAAGAGACTGGTTTCCTAATCCAATCCCCTGTGGTCCAGAGGGGACGTGAACCACTGTCCTAAGAAGCGATAGAGCTGCATTTCCCCAGGCCTCGCTGAGTCTCCTCACCTGAACACTTTTCAGTGTGAACAACTCCTTTTTGACAATCCTTGTGATTTACTGTAGCCCATAGTTCTCCAAGAACCTTAAGGAACCTCCCTGAAGGTTGGGTAGGAGGACAATGTGAGTGTCGTCTCCTGATGTCACCCCTAAGGTTGTCCTTCTCTGTCCCCCGAGTGGCCTGTGTTTGCAGGCTGGGCTGGAACGCTGGGTCTCTCCTTTCTCATGGAGTTTGAGGGCATCATTTGTGAGCTCCCTGCCCTCTCAGGGGCTCATCCCCAGTTCCTCCAAGAGGACCCAGGACAGAGTTCCTCTGTAAAAGTGGGAGACTTGAACCCCTCCAGTCAAGGCTAGGTTTCCTCCTGCTCCCGAGGGGCTACCATCAACCTGCAGGTGCAGAAGGGTTGGACAACAGCACCCAGCATCCCCGCACGTGTTGTCTCAGGACGCACGATTGAAACGTTCCACGTAGATCTGTGGCCTGGGCCGCGCATTCGCTCTGTGAGCAGAACTCTACCTGTCACTGCACTCTGAGGACTGAGGGTGCTGCGGGCCCCTGAGCCCCAGCAATGATGGAATGGGAAAGAACTGAGCAGCATGAAGCCAGAGACACCCCCAGGGTTGGACACTGCCCAGTTCAAGCCCGCGGCTTCCCTTAGGACTGGGAGGTCTATTAGTAGACGTCTAGCTAAACGTTTTCACATTCCAGACGGCGAAACCAAGGCCCAGGGAGAGACCAAGACCTGCTCAAAGCCCCCAGAGCTCACCTGTCCCGGCTCTCTCCTGGGGGCTTTCCCCAGCTCCCCAGGTGGGCTGTGTGAAGCAGTGGACAGGCCCAGTGAGTGGGGGCCTGCACAGCCAGCCAGGGATGGAGCCCACCAACTAGTCCGGGAAAGAGACAGGCATGTGAAAAATCACCGCTAAAAGAAACCTAGACGTTCCGCAAAGAAAATGAGACTCCTCACCGCCTCCAAGTTCCCCATTCAGGATCCTGGCCAAATAGCCAAGAACACGCAGCAGATTGGGACTCCTCCACAGGCTCCATTTAAATGTTTTCACCCGGGGAAAGGTTTTGTTTTATCCACTTGGAAAATAAGAACCATCAACTTAGTGGTTCAGAGGGAATGCCTTCTTGGAGGGAGAGGAGCCGCGTTTGCAGAGAAGCAGCATCCACTCGCTCTCCTGTTCTTTCTTTTCTCAAGCTTTACTTTAGTTGTGATCAGTGCTAAGCACTAAGGAGACAGCAGCAAGCAAGAGAGCCCTGGCCCTAGGATGATGATGATGATGGTGGTGGTAGTGGTGGTGGTGAAGGTGGTGAAGATGGTGATGATGATGATGGTGGTGGTGATGATGGTGGGGATGGTTGTGATGATTGTGGTGGTGGTAATGGAGGGGATGGTGATGATGGTGAAGATGGTGATGATGTTGGTGATGATGGTGGTGGTGGTAATGGAGGGGATGGTGATGATGGTGAAGATGGTGATGATGGTGATGGTAGTGGTGGAGGTAATGGAGGGGATGGTGATGATGGTGAAGATGGTGATGATGTTGGTGATGATGGTGGTGGAGGTAATGGAGGGGATGGTGATGATGTTGGTGATGATGGTGGTGGTGGTAATGGAGGGGATGGTGATGATGGTGAAGATGGTGATGATGGTGATGGTGGTGGTGGAGGTAATGGAGGGGATGGTGATGATGGTGAAGATGGTGATGATGTTGGTGATGATGGTGGTGGAGGTAATGGAGGGGATGGTGATGATGTTGGTGATGATGGTGATGGTGGTGGTGGAGGTAATGGAGGGGATGGTGATGATGGTGAAGATGGTGATGATGTTGGTGATGATGGTGGTGGAGGTAATGGAGGTGATGGTGATGATGTTGGTGATGATGGTGGTGGTGGTAATGGAGGGGATGGTGATGATGGTGAAGATGGTGATGATGGTGATGATGGTGGTGGTGGTGGTGATGATGGTGGGGATGGTGATGATGGTGAAGATGGTGATGATGGTGATGATGATGGTGATGATGGTGGTGGTGGTAATGGAGGGGATGGTGATGATGGTGAAGAAGGTGATGATGGTGATGGTGGTGGTGATGATGGTGGTGGTGGTAATGGAGGGGATGGTGATGATGGTGAAGATGGTGATGATGATGGTGATGATGGTGGTGGTGGTAATGGAGGTGATGATGATGATGGTGGTGGTAAGATGGTGGCTGTGGCCAGGAAGATGATTGGTGGAGGCTGGAGGTGGAGGTAGCAATGTTGGTGACAGCATTTAACCTTTTAGGGTGCACCAGGCCCATGCCAGTTCCTTCCTGAACACGAGCTTCTCTCTCACCGCGAGCCGCTCAGCTGTGCCCCGCGGGGCTGCCACGTTCTTCCCCAGGGTCATCCCTGCTGACCTCACCTTTCCCAGCTAACCTGTTTTCCCAGACTCTGTCTGATCCCCTGGCCGGGCCCCCCAGGAGGGTCAGCGCAGCTCACCTGAGACACACAGTGTCGGGAGGGGGGTCACGGGAGCAGAAGGAGCCCTGAGGCCGAGTCCAGGCTCATGGACAAACCTCGGTCCATGCCAGCTCTGACCCTGGGAGAGCCGCTCAACCTCTCGGGGCTGGGACTCCCGTCTACAAGAGGGGGCCAACAGCATGGACTTCACGTACCTTTGCTGTGACATCTGGTGGGCGCTCGCTGTCTGCTGGGGGACCCCACCTGAGATGGCACCCGCAGGCACAGGGTAAGCTCCACTGCCGTCAGTAACAGCCCTTCCTTGGGGACCCGCTTCTCTCCCGGCCAACTTGCTGAAATCAGAAGCTCCTCACCCTCAGCCCAAGGACACTGGCCATGGACCAGCTGGACAAGATGGGCAGTGCCAATCAGATTCTTGCAGCTAGATGTTCTTGGGCCATGAGGGCTCTGCCCCCTGAACTGGTCAGTCCACTCATGGATTAATGGGCCCAGGGGCCGTGGAAAGAGTAGCTTCCTGATGAAAAGTGACCTCTCGCAGGCATGCTTGCTCTGCTACCATTTGATACCTTCTGCCGGGTTGTGACACAAAACATGGCCCTTCCCAGATGCCGGTGACATGCCCTGGGGCTTCCCAGCCTCTGGAACTGTGAGCTCAATAAACCTCTATTATTTACAAGTTAACCAAGCCTCAGGTATTTTGTTTTGGCAAACAGACAAACAAAGACCAGGAGGGTTCAGTTGAGATCTGTACCCTCATTAGAGGGACTTGGCCCTTCACTTCTGCTGGGGGCTCTTCTGTTTACTGCTCTCACCTGTAGGATTGCTACGTAGCTTACACCCTCTGGAATGGGGGTTCCTAACTTCTAGATGTAAAGCAGTAAATAGTTATTGGGCAAAGTAACAGTGTCATTAAAAGGTCAATGCAACCTACAGGAAGTGAGCGGGGAACCCAGTGGAGCAGGGGACAGCAGGGGTCCCACGGAGGTGGCTGAGAGTTGTGTGGATCCTATGGGCTCCGCGAGCACTACAGGGAGAGAGTGGAAGCTGTGGGGCTGATCCCAGCAGAGAGCCGTCTACTCAGTCCCCATCTGTATAAGTGGCTCCCTTCCAGAGCAGATGGTCCCGCCTGGCTCCCATGTGATGACATCACCTCCAAGGCCAAGTTCAGCTCCGCCTGAGTTCACCAGTTACTGGAGCACTGGATCTATGAAAGCAAGACCCTTGCAGGGTCCCATTCCAGGACGCAGGTCATTCATTCATTCATTCATCACATATTTATTGAGCCCTTATCATGTGGCTGATGCAGGACTAGATATGGGCGGGGACAGTGATGACCAAAGTCCTAGCATTCAGGGAGCTCATATCTAGCCAGAGTGACATGAAAGTGAGAGCGGATGGGCTCTGGTAGACTTTTCAGTATAAGTGATTCCAGTAGTGGGGGGGGGTCGGGGAGCAGGGGGCGGGACTTTCACAGTCAGCAGGTACATTGTGTCTGACCTGCTCAGTGGGGAGTTTTCTTTTTTATTCATCAACTTGTACAGCTTGGAAGATTTTATATAAACACCTATGTTTTCAATTTCCCTTGAAAAACAAGAAGTCTGCTGCAGTTTGGCCAGGAGCCTGTCCTCGCCTCCTCTCTCCGGAGCCCCGACTGTCAGAGGAGCTGTGATCATGGGAGCAGGTACCCGAGTTCTGAGGGTTTCCTACCAGTAATTAATTGCCCCGGAACAGAATGGGCTTTTGACTACTCACAACTTCTCTGGCCACAACTGGTCACATGGCCTCAGCCAGGGGCCAGGAAGTGTAATTCTACCACGTTTCCAGAAGGGGGCTCTTTGGGAACAGCACCCAGGACTCCTGGGCTTGCCTGGTGGGTGTCGGAATCTGAGCCTGTGCTCCTTGCTCTAGTTTGACCTACTCATTTTATAGTGGGGAAGACTAAGGTCTGGAGAGGGGAAGAGACCCAGGCCAGGTCCTATGCTAAGGACTTCTCACGTGTTGCAGATTTTGCACTGATTAAACACGGTGCGGCTACAATGTTGGTTGGATCTGGGAATAAAGTCTGACTCTGCCTCTGGCCAATGCTTGAACTTGGGCAACTTACAAATCCTCTCCAAGCCCATTGTAAACGGGAGAACACTGGGATCTGCCTCTTTCTAAAGTCAATTCTGGGTGAGGCATCCAAACTCACATCTTGAATGCACATCTTGGCACATCTTGAATGCACGTGAGCTACTCCAAAACCTAGAGCATTTTGCAGATGAAACCACTGAGGTTCAGAGCGATTGAGGAACTTGCTATAAAGTTCATGCAGCTGAATTGGGTTCTGAGCCCAGGTCTTTGGACTCCCCGGAAGCAGCTCACTTAACGGCTTTTCCTTCCTTGGGAACTTTCATCTTCACCATGTTCAACCTTCGTGGCCTGCGATCTTGTCAATGTCAGTGTTGGCCTGTCTGCTGTCCCGGAAGCCACTGCATGCTGCTGAGGTCAGGAGTCAAATGGGTATGTACCTGCCTGCTGGTGGCCTCTGGTGCAGACGGGGCCCCTTTGCTGGGAGTCACAACCACACTGTGGCTTCTGTGGGCTTGCTGTGTGGCCCTGAGAGAGTCATTTCACCCCAGGCTTCCGTCTCCTCACCTGCATAATGGGGAAATGAAAAGTTCTCCAAGAGTCTGCCCAGCTGTAAAGTGCTCAATGATTTCACTTCCTTTATTCCTGGGGCACCCTGAGAAGCTACTCAGATAACATGTGGAAGGATTTGGAAAATTCAAGGTCTCACTATTGTACAGAGGCTGAGAGCACAGGCCCAGGAGGCCAACGAGCCCAGGGCTGAATTCCTCGTCCAGCTCTTCCTTGTTGAGCCTGGGGGTGATGGACTGAGCCTGTGTGTCTACTCAAATTGAATATGTTAAAATCTTAGCCTCCACTGTGATAGTGTTTGGGAGGTGAATAGGTGGTGAAGATGGAGCCCTCCTGAATGATGTATTCATCCAGTTTCCAATGCTATAACAAAATGCCCAAGGTGAGTATTGAGTAAAGAAAAGAAGTTTGTTTTTAAACAAAAGCAGTTTTGGAAGTTTGAGGGCATAGTGGCAGCATTGGCCCTGCTCTGTTGGTGACAACAAGGCATCATGGTGGATGGTATGATGGGGCAGCGGAGAAATCATGTGGCAAGACAGGAAGCCAGACAACAGTTATTTTTTTAAGTAACTCACTGTCTTGAGAACGAACAAGGTTCCTCCCACTAGATTCTACCTCTTAGACTTCTCAGCCCTCAACACTGCCACGCTGAGGACAAGCCACCAGCACATGATACTTTGGAGGACAGACCACCTTCAGGCCACACCAAATGGAATTAGAGCCCCCATAAAAGGTCCCAGGGAGCTCTCTCGCCCTCCTCTGCCATGTGAGATGAGAGGGAGCAAGTCTGCAGCCCTCTAGAGAGGCCTCACCAGAAACGGGCACGCTGGCACCTGGCACACGGGCACGCTGGCATCCAGGTGCCACACCAGAGAAACGGAGTCCTGTTGATGCAGCCACCCGGGCTTCGGGGCTTGATCCTGCAGCCTGAGGTCAGCTCTGGAAGAAGGTCTATCACATCTAGGACTGGAGGGAAAAGAGGATGTGGTACAACCCAGCTCAACCTGTCCTAGATCCATGGCTAGGGCTGTCATTGCCAAGTTGACCATTGGAAACGAGCAACCAGAATTACCTTGACTTGCCTCCTCCCGCCCTCCTGTCTCCTGCCAGTGTCTCCCATGGAGTGGACTTGCCCACAACCCCGTTGCCAAAAGAGTTTGGGAACTGATATCAGGGAAGCAAAGTGACTATAGATTCGAGAGCAAACGAGCCAACCTCTGTCCCAGGGCAAGAGAGCAGGACACGGGCCAGATGGAAATGACCTCCAATCTGCCTCTGAGCCTGGCGAGTGGGTGGTGGCTGAAAACCTTTCTGTTCCTCCTTCTCCCCATCCTTCCCTCTTTGCTGAGAAGGACCAGGTCAGCTGACACTTGACTTCTAGAGTCTGGAAGGACGGAGGTGGAGAAGGTGGAGTGTGTGTACCTTCGGCGCCAAGGGCAGGGATAAGGAATGAGAATTAAAGTCTATTTCTCCAGCATTACCCTCAACCTCCCTCTTGTGAAACAACTTCAAAGCACACACAAAATAATAATCCTTGAAGTATGTGGTGTCCTCCATTTGCAGCAGAGATTTAGGAGTATTTCTTAGGAAATGGAGAAAAGAACTCTAGGGGAAAGTTAAAGCGAAAAAACAAAACAAAACAAAACAAAAATCAGAAATTTGAGAGAAGAGAACACTTGTAAAAAGAACTTGCCAGGCTGGGTTGCAGGGAGAAAATTGGTATTAATGAAACATCATGAGCGAATTAAGACAGCCAAAGTGCTCTCAGATGTCTGTGGGGACTGCTGCTCTCACTGGCTTTTGGAAGAAGTTAACATGTAAAACTTCCTCATAAACAGAAGTATTTGAAGAATTTCAACTTGGAGACATTCCTAGCTAGCATCGCTCATGCAGTTGGGAATACCTTTGATTAATTCCGGCTGGTAATTAGTTTGGAGTGTGTTTGGGCCAAGTGCTCCCAAGAGCAGCCGTGAGGGGTGAGGAGGAAGGCAGGGCCCCCAGGACAGTCCTCACTTCCCACCTCCCTGCCTGGACAGTGGGTGAGTAGATGGAACTTTCTGGTTTCATACATGAGGCCGGTGCCCCCTCGGCCTAGTTCACATCATCTGTTAGACCGTTATCAAAACCACGCTGCGTGTGACTTGGGCACACACCCGGTGGGCGTCTCACCAGCACACACCTCCTTTCTCTCAGAACAGCCTCTCTCTCTCTCTCCCTTTGGACAAGCTCAGGCAGCCATATTTATATCACAAGATTTCTGTCTTGGACATGGCTGATTGGACAGGAGAGGTCACCTGACTAAAGCTGAGCCAATCAGATTCTCTCTCCCCCAGATTTTGAAGCTGGGTTTGGAGGTGGGTTGGTCAGTTCCCACTTGCTGCTGGAAGTGTGGAGGTGTCCTCTCAGGGAACGCTGGCTGCCTGCCTTTCACAGAGAAGACAGCGTGCAGAAAAAGAGGAAGAAGGTGCAGATAAACAACTCCAGGAACGACTCCAGGCCACGGGGCATAAGAGAGAACCTGGTTACCCGCCTGTAGATCCTGTCCCTTCTTGGGGCCCTGTTTCAAGGTGTTTCCTTGTGTTTGGAGAAAGAGATCCCATAAATAGTCCCCCTTTTTATTTATTGGGCAAATTTGAAGGGTTCTCTGCTCTTTCCACCAAGTCAACAATACCATGAGAAAATGGTGGTAGACACATGATAGCCTGAGATGGCCCTGGTTCCTACCTGTGAGACTCGTCATAAATACTGTCTTAGTACTCATTTCAGTTTAGGCAAACGTCTACGTAATGGCTCTTACAAACCTCTCTTCTATGGTTTGACCATCTGTTCCAAAATTCAGGTTGACAACTTAATTCCTAATACAAGTCTTTGGAGGCGAGGCTTTTACAAAGCAGTTATGCCCCAGGGCTGTGAACCATGGATGGGATTAGTGCCCTAGAGAAGGGTGGAGGGAACCAGCTGTGCTCCTTACGACTAATGGGAACACACAGGCGCCATCTTGGAAGCAGAGGCCAGGCCCTCACCAGACACCGAATCTGCCAGAGCCTTGATTTTGAACTTCTCAGCCTCCATCATCATGAAAAGTAAGTTTATGCTGTTTACCAGTTATCCAGTTTAGAGAATGTTATAACAGGAGGAGAAAGATTGAAACACTCCCGTTTGGGGGTGACCATAAAGAGAAAAGAGGGTGAGAACGTGTGTGAGGAGGTGGCTCTCCAAGGGTGGTCATGACTCAGAGCCTCCCCTGCCCACCTGCCTTGTGTCCCACCATGAAGTTCATCCCATTCTGCGTCGGTCAGCACAGTGATCCACGAGGAAGCAAAGATCCCCCTTCTACAGATGACCCCACTGAAGCTCAGAGCTGACCCAGTGGCTCCTTGCACCCTCTGGCACCCTGGGTGCCTATTTTATAACTGATAAGAGCAACCTAGCATCAGCACCAACTTGAGACTGGGACCCAGCTCCGACTCAGTCCCTGATGTCATCCCACTGACACGGCTTTGGCCTTTCTGAGGAATCCCCTGACGCTCTGAGGGGCCTGGCTGACCGTCGCTTCCCTGAATGCTTTAGAATCACTTAGAAAGTTTTTTGAAAAGGAGTTGAAATCTTGACCACATTCCAGACCCACGGAATCAAGTCTCTGGATCTGGGACTTGGACATGGTTCTTTTAAAAAATATACTGAGATGATCCTGGGGGTTGAGAACTCCAGAGCGGGGCGAATCACATTACTTTTGGAAAGGGGCAGAGATGCCTTTCGCTGGAGAAGGCTGGGTGTTCACTCCTGAGTGGGGGACCATGAACTTCTCGGGCTCCTTCCTGGGGACGGGTCAGAGAGAGAGGGAAGAATATCATAAAGTGGGACCGAATGGAGTTCAGATGTTTCCTGTTATCTTTGATTGTCACACTGGCTTCGACTTTCTGAAATCCAGTCATGGTCCTTAATTAGAATTTGGACCCAACACGAGAATTTATGAATATTCTCAAAGTATGAGGAAATAGCCTTGTTCAATAGGGGAGCTTTGTAAATAAGACTTCCCAAGACCTTCTTTAGCTTGCTTAAGGGAACCAGCCACACACACACACACACACACACACACACACGCACACACACGCACACTCCCCAGTGATGGGCTTGTTAATGATACACTGGATTTTAGTTAGTCATTAAAGTCGATCTGTGGGGACCTCTGTTTGCTGAACACTGTTGCTGGCATATGGTGGAGGCTCAATAAATATTTGTTGAATCTATGAATAAATGAACATATTGTCACCGTAGAACTCACCACATGCTCTTTGGATTAGAGAGATTCTTAAAAAGGAGTGTTAGACGTTGAGATCCAAACAAAAAGGAGCCGACCTGCCTCCACTGAGAACCTGGGGGCTCACGGGCTGCAAGTCACAAATGTGACCTCTGCAGTGTCCACGGGTTTTGCTTTCAAGACTCTTGAGTACCAAGGGGCTGGGGTTGGGTGTGGGTACCTCACACGTGTCCTATACCAGGGGGACAGCCATTCCCACTTAGCTTCTCCTCCACGTTTTCAAGGGACGCATGGGCAGGGCTTCTCAGACTTGCCGACCCAGACAGCAGCAAGGGGCAGAGGAGCATGAACTCCGGACCCCGCTGATTTAGTGGCATTCCCAATGCCTGCAGGGGTCTTGGAAAATTCTGGAATTATTTAAGAATTTTATTCTGGTGTTGTAGTCCACCTGGTCATCAAGCCCAACGGAAAAGGAAGCCCCCTCCATGCCAGTCCTCGGCGGCCCCCTCTTGTTGGGTTTTACATGTTGGCATCATGGTGTCTGCCTCGGGGCTGTGGCAAGTCACTCACTGCCCCATGGTAGGAAAGTCACCCATCTCGCGATGCATTCCGGCCTGGACCTCCAAAATCCTCAGTTGGAGCTGAAGTTCTTGGTGGAGAAGAACCAAGCCTCCTGGTCCTCCTTCCCAATCCGGTCGGTCTTGCTCTTTCCTTCTGGAACGAGGCCCTCCGCTGGTTAAACAGCCGATGGGCTTCGATGGCACACTGGGGGGAATTGGTTGGAGGGGAGGGATTAACAGTCCTTCCCTCCATCACTCTGCACGTGGGAGTCTTTCAATATGGCGCCTTTAAAAACGCTTCCAATCCCTTTGCCAACCAAAGAGGAGCCATGGCAGAGGCAGCAGTTGGCCTCAGCCTGCCCTCATGGCCACGTTTCCTGGACGCAAAGGGCTGGTCATCTCTGCAAATGAGGGGGACAAGCTCTTGGGCCAGGCTTCCCAGAGAGGAGCTCAGCTTCCCCACAATGTGCTTTACTCTAGACTCTGTCTGGACTGTGTAGGCAGCTGTTGGTTTGGGGGTAAGAAGGCTGTGGACAGCTGCTGTATCACGGAGCTTTGGTCTGGAACGTCCAACTTTGAGAACCCCGTTCCCCACGAAGTCCCTGAGGGGTTCACATCATCAGGGGTGTCTGATGAGGGCTTTCTTCCTTTTTATGTATCTTTGCCCACTAGTGCCGGGGGCAGGACTGACTTGGCACCTTTAGGACGCAGTGAACTCTTATGGCCTTTCTTGCCCTCCCCCCCCCCAGGTGCTGTAAACTGAGACTTGGCTGCATCCTGTGCAAGTATGAGTCCTGCCTTCTGGGCTGCGAGTCACACTAAGAGGCAGTGGGTGGTGGAAGCCAGGCAGGTCCACAGCGATATGAAGCCAAACGTGTGGCCTTGAGGGACAGTGACAGAGACACAGGCCCACTGCTCGCCACTCACGTGTCCTTGGGCAGCTGCTCAGCCTCCTCCTGTCCCTGCTTCCTTCTCTAAAAAGTGGAAGTAAGGGTAGAAATTAACCTGTGGAGTCAGATGTGACATGGGATAATCCATAAAAAGGTCTTGGCCTGGTGCATGAGAAGTGAAAAAAAATGAAAACTATTTTCATGATCACCATCATCATCATCACAACCACAATCATCATCACTATCATCAGTCACCATCATCACCACCACCATCACCATGATCATCACCATCATCAACATCAACATCACCATCACCATCATCATCACCATCATCACCATGATCACCACCATCACCATCATCACCATCATCCCACCATCACCACCATCACCACCATCACCACCATCACCACCATCACCACCATCACCATGATCACCACCATCACCATCATCACCATCATCCCACCATCACCACTATCACCACCATCACCACCATCACCACCATCACCATGATCATCACCATCATCCCACCATCACCACCATCACCACCATCACCATCATCATCACCATCATCACCATCATCACCACAATCACCACCATCACCATCATCATCACCATCATCACCATCATCCCACCATCACCACCATCACCATCATCACCACCATCACCACCACCACCATCATCACTATCACCACCCATCACCACCATCACCATCACCACCATCACCTTCACCAACATCACTATCACCACTACCATCTTCGTGATCACCACCATTACCACCATCACCACTATCACCACCATCAACATCACCATCATCACCCATCACCACCATCACTACCATCACCATCACCATCATCACCACCATCACCACCATCACTACCATCACCATCACCATCATCACCACCATCACCACCATCACTACCATCACCACCTTCACCATCATCACCACCATCACCACCATCATCATCACCATCATCACCATTAACATCAGCAGCAGCAGCACATCACCATCACCATTATGATCATCATCACCCTCACCATCTCCATCATCATCACTATCATATCAACATCACTATAGTCATCATCACCATCACCATTGTCATCATCATCATCACTATCACCATCATCATCATCACCACAATCATCCTCACTATGGCCATCACCACCACCATCATCACCATGATCACCACCATCTTACTATCACCATCATCATCACCATCAGTATCATCATCTTCATCACTATCATAATCTGAGCTTCCAGAAACACCAACACTGGCTTTTCCTAAGAGACCTTGACCCCTTTCATTAAGAGGGTCAGGGGAATTTTTAAATGATGAAGAGGTGGAGCTGTGTCTGAAGAGTAGTGAAGACATGGGGGCAGGTGACTAGACAGAGAGGAGAGGAGGGCAGTGCGGGCGTGGTGGGGAGACATGCCAGGGTGGTCAGGAGTCAGCAAACAGCACATTTGTCTACACTGGGTAGAGAGAGAGGGGAAATGAGACAGAAAAGAGGTAGAAGGTGGCCTGGCTGTCAGGCTGGGGGGCTGGGCACCACGTGTTGGTTTTGGTTTTTTTTTCAATCCAACTTATTTGATCAGAGAAAATGTGCATGCTCAGGAAGAATCGTCTGCTTTCTAGAGAAAATAGATATCCTGAACGAGGAAAATCTTTAGTCTTAACAAAATGGCCAACACCGCCACGTGCTTGGATGTTCCGTTTGTCAAATCATATCCTTTGCTTCGACAGCAAAGCCGAGGCCCTGTGACAGCGGTTTGGAAGCAAATATGTAGGACATTTTATTGGACAGTATTGAATTTGTTCAGACCCTTGCAATTTCCCTGGAAGGGGCCATGGATATGGGGTCAATTTACCCTCCGACCTGGAGCCACAAAGTTGATAATCAGCTGCCACCATCTATGGGGGAGAGGAACTGCTGTGTGGAGCAGTTCAATAAATCTACTATTAGCAGGGAAAGTGCTTACACGCACTTAAAAAAAATTAAACAACAAAATAAGAACCCTTGATTGACAAGGCGTCAATAAAGCTGTGCGGGTGCACTGTTGACCTCCCCCCCACCTGCCAATCTGTGTTTATTAGAAATCAGTTCCTATAAATAGCTGGTGGGAGAGAAAACAGCCAGCTGCTTCTCAAATGTGCAATTGTGAAATGCTAACTGTTTAATATGGGGCTCTTGGTTCTATTGGGGAGGGAGGGAGGGGCTGCTGTCCGGAGATGGTCAATCGTTCTTCTACTTCCACCTTTGAAGCAGAACTGCTGTCTCCCACCTCACATCTATTCTTTCTTTTTGCTCACTAAACGAACCCCAATCTATTTTCAGGGTGAGAGTGTGTTCCAATAAAATGAGTGGCCTTCTTATTCTTTAAAGCTAGGGTTGTTGTTCTGACCAATGACCTACAAGCTAAGCATTTTTGAGAAATTCTTATTGTTCTCAAAAATGCACTAGCTCTTTCGTTTTTTCCGTTTTCTTCCTGCCTAGAATGTGGATGAAAGTCTAGGGGCACAGCAGCCATATTGTGACTATGAGGTTATGAGCTGGAAGATGGTGACCACTCTGCTAACTATGATGGCGCAGAAAGATGGGCATGGCTGAAGTCCCTGGTGGTGTTATTGAGGCATTTCTAACCCCAAGCTGCCTGTTCACAGACCCTATTGTGTGATAGAAATGGATTCATCTATTGAAGACACAGTGGAAAGACTGTCTGCTAATTGCAGCTGACCACATCCCCAAGTGACAAACCACCTTCCAGAATCTCTTCTGAGATTCATGCGGTCAGTAGCAGGTGAGGACTATGTACCCAACATCAGACAGTATTCAATGTGGGTGAAGTGAACAACACAGTAATCACACTTTTTCTCATCATCGCAGATATGAGACACCAATAAAATTTAAATGTAGCACATAATATGTAATTATATAACAAAATCATAATGTAACAGTTAAGATAAAAATAGATGGAAACTCGAGATTATTATTTCAATTCCCTTGTGTTGCTTTCATTGAACTCTCTGCACATTAGAAACTTGGGACTTTGTGGATCAAGAGTGAAATGCAGTGGTTCTTGAACCAGACAGACGTGGGCTTGGGTCCCAGTGAGCTGCCCCTCCCTAGCTACGGGACCTTGGCCAGGGCTCTTCACAGGTGTGAGCCTTGCTTGTGCCATCTGTGAAGTGGGGTCAGGGTCACTCACTCTGTGGGTTGTTGTAAGCCTGTAGTGGGGCACGTATTGAGCTTGCTCTGTGCCTCTTCTAGAGTCCTCTCTCCCCGTTTTCCACCCGGGGGTCCAGCGCCCTTCCCAACACCCCCCAGACACCCCTGGTCCGTGCCATTCCCCCACCTGGATCCGCTGGATTCCACCCATCGGGGTGCTGCTGGCCAGCCCTGGGGCCCTCCATGAAGTCTCCCCCATCCTGCTAGTCAGAGAGCACCTGTCCCACCTCCCTGGGCCGTTCCCGGAAAGGCCGAGCAGAGGCTTCAAACAAGGCAGATTCCGTTAATCCCCCCCTTAAAGGGGGAGAGGCCATTCTAGGTGGGGTGGCGGGAGGGATCCCAGAGGGGCCCCGAGTCACGGTCCCCAGGGGGAGAGAACTCGGTGCTCCTGGAGAGGGCCAGGGAGGCCTGGGGACCACAGGGCAGGTGGGTCGGAGAGGGAAGTCCGGTGGGTTCTCCGTCTTTTCTGGAATCTGACCCCTGGACTCTGTTCATGTCGTGGTCAGCTAAGCAAGTGTTGGTTGGAAGCGTCTCTGGTGGGTTCTGGACCAGGCCCCTCACCCCTGTCCTCCTCTCGGGTTCAGACTCGAGTCTGTTCCTCTGTCTGCCCAGAGTCTCTGGTGGCTGTCGGGCGGGGATAGTTCAATAGGGGGGATTGATGGGGCAGATGGACAGGAACGGGGGAGTCAAGTGGGACGGGAGGCCCCAGGACCAGAGCAGCAGCCTGAGGAGGTGGTCCACAGTCCCCAGCATCTGGGACCTCCGGGATGGAGCTGCCCAGCTGGGAGCTGGAGAGCAGAGGAGCCCTGGGGACGGCCAAAGCCAGAACCCCCTGCTGGTCCCCACCCCGGCCTGTCAATCTTCTGTCAGTCCCTCCCATTGATGAGACCCACCAGGGAGACCATTGTCCAGGGAGCCTGGGAAGAGTATTTCCCCTTACAGCAGAAAATGTGGCAGAGAAGTCTCAGGCGATGGTGACCACGGGGCGATGGGGCAGGGGACAGCTTCTTAGATGTCCATTGCATGGGTCGGAGCCTTCAGGGGTCAGAGGAAGCTCTGAGAACACGGGGCTCTGCCTCCGCTTGACAGCCCAGCAGGCGGAGGCTCAGAGAGGAGGACATCTGCTCGACTCCCCGCCGCCAAGATCCAGGCGGTCTGGAGCGAGGCTCCTGGCCTCTAGACGCTGACCGCTTTCCCCCTGATCCCACCCAGGGCCCCCTTCCCCGCAGCCCGGGGCCTGACCCAGCAGCGCTCTCCCTGAGGCTCCTGATGACCTTATTAAAACTCAGCTCCCTGAGCCTTGACTTCAGCTCAGCCTGGAGGTCCCGTGCCTCAGTCTCCGTCCTGCAGGGAATAAGACGAGCCACGTGCTCAGGGTAGGACCAGCCACTTGACGTGAGCCAGCTGGGCCCAGGCCTGGCTGAGAGGGGAGGCCCGAGGGGCCAGCTCTGGATGTGCCACGCAGGCCAGGCCAGCCGTCTCCCTCGAAGGCCGTCCCCGGCTCCCCTTTCCTCCCAGGATGGGGTTAGCCTGTCCTGGCCTGCCTGCACCATGGCAGTGGGGGGACAGGCCCCCGTGCCTTCCCAGCCCCCACTCCCAGGCCTGGCCCTCAGCCTCCGCCTCAGAGCTGCTTTCCAGGGAGCAGGGCTGGGCCTTTGCCCATTGGATTGATGAAGCTGCAGGCAAGTCCCGTGGCCGGTGCCGGCTGAGATCAGGGGATAAAGGACAGCGGGTGCCCACAGTGTCCTGGCCAGATCCTTTTGTGAGACCCGCCCCCTCAGCCCTCAGGGTGGGTGAGCCCGAGCGGCTGAGGGCTCCCAGGTACTTTTACTTTCTTCAGATAATAGTCCCGGGAGACTGTAGGTCCCCTGCCAGAGGCTGAGACGCCCTGCTAAGGCCGGGACATGGTTTGTGCCCTCCAAGACACGGGTTGAAACTCGAGTACCCCTGCAGCGTGTCCAGAGGGACCTGGGGACCTGCTGGGTTCTAGGGTAGAGCCCTCCTGGACGGACGAGCATCTGGCTCCTGGGAACCGGCCGTCCCTGTAGCTGCCATCGGCTGGCTCCCTTTCCGTGTGCCACCATGAGTCAGTGCAGCCCAGCTCTCACCGGATGACCCCACGGGATCTGGACTTACAGCCCCTGGAACCAAGGGCCCCTCCACCTAAAAGAAAAAGTCTTTTTTCAAAATAAATTACCTGATCTTGGTGCTTTTAGGATACAACAGGAAATGGACTAAGCTACTCCTCAGTCCCCAAGAGTGGCCTCGGTCAGTGCTTGACCAGTGGCCAGCGTGGACACCGGGCCTCTGAGCGGCACCACCCAGGGACGGTGGTTCCTCCTGGGGGTTCCTGCGGGGGAAGGCTGAGGCCAGGCGCCCAGGGAGACCCAGCTCCTGCTGAGCTCCTCTCTCGCCCCCTCCCATCTCCCCGCTCTTCCTCCTAAGCAAAAAGAGCCACCCACACCCCTGTCCCTGGCTCTGCTTCTGGGGACGCCGACTGAAGGTACCTGGGTAAAACCTGGGAAGACATCTCGTCCAACCCCACTTCTTACGGAGGCCCATCTGCTCCTGCGCCCGAGCCAGGACGGGTCACCACTCCTGGCTCCGGACCTTACTGCGTCTCTCTGTCTTGGTGGACAGGGCTGGGTCATAGTCCACTGTATATCTTCCTGTTCAGGGTCTGTCCATGGTGAGCATCCTGTGATAGGAACAATCGAGGCTTGAAAAGAGCCACGAAACGGAAGACTCGGGGCCGGGACCCACACTCCTGACCCTCACTGGGGGCTCTCTCCCTCTGAGAGAGAAGGTATCTCCCCTGAAAAGACAGGGAGGACTGGCTCAGAAGCTTCCCGAGCACCGGTCCTCACCTGGCCGCGCGGATGGCAGTTCTGCGGGACAGCAGCCCGCCTCGACAGGGCTCCCTCCCGCCCCACGGCTCAGAGCGCACCTCGGTGGGAGGCGAGGCTGACTGCAGAATGCTGCTCCCAGCTGGCTCCGTGGTCTGCCAGCTTCAGGAGCGAAGGCTGTCCAGGCGCCCTGGGTGGGCACGAGGTGGACAGCATGGTGGGAAGGAAGCGGTGGCTTCCTACTTTGGCCATCATCCCCGTCGAGGTATTTCCTGTGGTTTGGATCTGGTTTGAGTGTGGCCCTGAAGGGTGGGGAGCTCGGTCCCCAGTGTGGCTAGGTTGAGAGGAAGTGGGACCTCAGGAGGTGGCCTTGTGCAAGGTCACCGGCCCTGGGGGAGCTGCCCTGGCAAGGAATTAATGACGATTCTGAGGGACCCTGTGAAAGGATCGTCATAAAGTGTAAGCCTGGCCCTTCCCTTCTTTGTATCTTCCTGTCAAACCAGTGATCTCTTCCTACCTCATGTGATCTGCCAGGAGGCCATCCACCAAGTGAACAGCCAGAGGGGCCCTCACCAGAGCTCCACTGATGTGGGCACCACGCTTCAGACCTCCAAAACTGAGTCAACAAATCTCTTCTCTTTACTGGTTACCCAGCTTCGGGTGTTTTGTTACAGCAACAGTAAGCAGACTAATACAGTAACTTTGCCTCCACTGGAGACCCATCAACTGCTCAGACATTAACATCTTCTTGCTCTTTCTACTCAAGATGTGAACCTCATAGAGAATCTCAGCATCTCAAGAGAATATGGAACTTCAGGGGTCATGGGACCCAGCCCTAACTCAGGAACGACAGTATTAGCAATAGGATTAGTTCACACGCAAAGAGCCTGTGCTGTGAGACAGGTCCTCTGCTTGATGCTTTCTGACAGTCTCAACCATCCCAGGAGGAAGGTGCACAGACAGCTCTAATTTTCTGGAGAAGAAATGAGGTGTGGAGAATGAAATAATTTGCTTAAAATCATGCAAAAGTAAGTATATTCTTTAGGGTCACAAGCACTCCCCAAAATACTCGGGTGTAACACAGCAGGGATTCACACGGGACTCCCTGGGGGTGTCTCTGGGAGCTGTCCTCTCCATGGTGTTTTGGGGACCAGACTCTTTCCGTCTGTGACTCTGCTGCCCCGGGTCTTCTTCTGTCAACCATTGCATCTGGAAGAAGGAGGAGCCTGGAGCTTCCAATCTCAGCCCGGAGGTGACATGGGTCACTTCCGCTCCCAATCTGGGTGTCAGAGGGGGAGGCGACACTTCTCAAGGACAAGTCTGCACTGCAGAGTGAAAAGAGTCACTTGGGTGGCAGCTAGCCATCTGTCCCCCACCAGATCCTTGATGGAGGTAGAAGGAAGGGGGACGGGGGCCAGGTGGACATCACGTGGGCTCAGCTGTCCCCGCTAACTGAGAACACGACATCTTCCCTGGTCCTCCCTCCGCCAGCCCCGACCCGGGCTGGGGGGCAGAACAGGGCCACAGCCCATCCCCGGCTAAGGGAAGGCGGGAAACCAGAGAGCAGGAGTGTCATGGGCTGAGATGGGACCGTCCACCACCGGGGAGGGCATGTGGCCTCTAGAACTTGAACGGGATTTGATTTGCAAGGAAAAAGGGGCGATAAAGGAGAAAGAGATGAGAAACCAGCTTCTTGAGTCAATCACACCTTCATTTACTAAAAATTGGTCCCACCAGTGTCGAGTGGTCATCTGCTGAGGGCCCAGCCCTGGTGGCCAGCTGTGGGCAGTGTCTGAGGCCATTCTGACTTCCACTCACAATGCACAGAAAATGCCTGCTCCATCCCCGGTCACCTAGGACCTCAAGGTAGCTAAGTCCCTGAGAAGACAGATGCTACTGGTCCATCCAAGTTGTCTGTCCTCTCTGGGGCAGCCCGCGAAAACACAGATCCCAGGGCCAGACATGGAACTAACAGGACCACCGGTGGAGGGACCCTTCTGCCCCCTCAGCAAGTCCATCACCAGAGGAGATGACCGTCGAAGAGCCAGGAGCCCTACCCACCAGCCGCGCCTCTGCCTGGCTCCCGGGAGGGGACCGGGAAGGGCCTCCCCCCATCATGGCTGATGATTAAACCAAGTGCATGTTCAGAAGGTCTACAAAGCTCTTTGGGCCAAATTTCCATGTTAACTGTTCAGACCAGAAATGCTCAGTGTCAGTTAAATCTGGCTGGATCAGGAACATGTGGGGGCCGATTTGATCTAACCCAGAGAAGGAACGCCTCTCCCCTCCTGCGCGGCTGTGACCCCCAACGCATAAAGACTTATGAGACGCTTGGTCTCTGCCAGAAATGTCAACTGCTTTTGATGTCTCCCTTTAGATATTAAAGTCCCCTGCTCACCCTGGGCTCCGCGGCCCCGCCCAGGGCTTTCAAACCCATCAACAGGCCTGGAGCTGCCAGAGGGTGGAAGCCGTTTGCTTTTGAGCCGGAGCCCTGTGGCCCCAGGTCGTGATTAATCAGCCTCAAGGTTTTGATGAACGTGGACTTGGAGTCTAAAATAGCATTTCAGTCCACCCGGCCCCTTCCTGCTCCCCCACCACCAGCCAGGGAGGGGGGGACAGGGGCCCGTGTGTGTGTGTGTGTGGGGGGTTGTGTGTTTGCTGTTAAGGTTCAGAAGCAAATGAGCTGTGCTTGGCTGGTGGCCACCACGGCACCGGCTCTCCTCCTGGCTGGGGGGAGGGACCCGGCCACAATGCCAGGACCGGGTCCTGGGGGCCCCCTGGACTTGAGCAGCGGGGTACCCGATGGAGGCTGGGGTCACGTTCTCAGAGGGTAAAGACAGATGCTGCCGCTCAGGAGGGGGCCTGGGGCTAGTCTCCTGTGACTTCTCTCTGGCCACCAAGTGGGTGGAACGTGAGAGTAAAGGTGTTTCAGTCTGTCCTAGGAGCCCATGGCAAACCCGGCCACGACTGAAGAGGGTAGAAGGAACTCGCGGCTGAAGAGGGTAGAAGGAACTCGCGGCTGAAGAGGGTAGAAGGAACTCGCGGCTGCTCCTGCCCTTGGAGGGGACGTTCGCGCCACCGACAGACTCCTGGGATGGCCGGGGCTCTCTCTGCCCTCTGGGGTTCTCCTCCCACTTCTGACCCCTCCATCCTTGCCCGAGGCTTTGCAGAGAGCCTTGGCTGACCTCGTTTCCCCACCCTTTCCTTCTTGCGTGGACTTTGTGGAATCATGGTAGAATGTTCTGGAAACGGAACCCCCTGCACTATGGAGGAACTGCGAGGGACAGCTCAGGCTTTGTCCCTGACCCTCCTGGCTCTGTCATGAGCTGGGGAGGATGATCGGGATCTGCTCCTGCCCCCCCTGGAAGCAGGAAGGTTCTTGAAGCTTTGCCCGTGAGTCAGGCTGCTCTTGAGGTGAGGAACCCAGAGGGCCGCCCTTCTGCTGGGCCGGCCAGCATGTCCAGGGTGACTCCAGTCCCACCCGGTGCCCAGCGGATCTGGCTGGGGCAGCACTGGTGGGCCCCAGGTAAGCAGACCTGGTGTTCAGGAAACAAGGGAGAATAAACCCCAAGGCTTGGCTCCTGAGCAGAGCCCCGGGGAGGGGAAGGGCCACCTCCTCAGGGTCACCCTTGCCACCACGCCCCCTCAGGAGGTGTTCTGTTCTGACCCAGGGGGAAATAATAAGACACCTCACGGTCAAATCCTGACCTAAGCCCTGGAACCAGGTCGGCAGAGGCAGGAGGCGCAGGGAGCAAGGCCGTCCCTCCTTTCTTTGGTCATTAGTGGTGTAGTTCCTGGTGGCGCCAGCCCACAAAGATGATGTGTGGCCCATGGCCGGCCACCCTGCAAGAGCTGCTAACCTCTGACAGGAGGTAAATAGAAAAATCATCCCAAGACATGGAGCAGACTCCACAGCCGGGGGAGGTGCACAATGTGATGGGACGCAGGAGTGGCAGTCACCACCCGTGCATAGGGTGGGCTTCAATGAGGAGGTGATATGGTTGCTGAAAGGCTTCACCTCATTCAGAACACTGGTACAGGCAAGGAGAACAGCATGTGCAAAGGCCCTGGGGTGTAAAATGCGTTATGTATCCTGACAACACTAATTTACTAAACATGGGGTTAACATTGGGCACAAGCTGTGGGCGAGAGACAGCCATGGCTGGAGAGAGGTTTGCGCTTTGGGATGGGCTGGGGCGGATGGTAAGGAATGTACAGGGCACCGCGGAACCTGAGCTCTCTGAAAGTTCAGCAGATGTGGAGATGGAGGTTCATCCTGGGCAGAGCCTGAGTGAGGAGGAGAGAGGGGCCCAGGAAGGTCTGGTCCATGTCACCATGATGTCAGCAGGGACCACGAACACAGCCGAGTAAAACGCCCACGTACCAGCTCAGGGTCTGCAGCTCTGAAGGTGAGGCTCATGTCCTCAGGTCCTGCGGTCAGGTGTCTCTGGCTGAGACGGAAGTGCTGCCCAGAGTCCTCCCAGGGCCTCTCTGATGGTTGGCAAAATCCATTTCCTCCTACTGTAGGACGGAGGTCCCGGATGGGCCGCTGGCTGTCAGCTGGAGCCTGTCCCAGAGCCCCGCCTGGTGGAGAGCTCTGTCAGTGACCCCTCCAGGGCCACTGGGTCTCTGACCTTCCTCTGCAGCCAGAGGGGGAACCGCTCTGCGTTAACTGGAAGGGCCCCTGTGCAGCTCAGGCCCACCCGGTTATCTCTGTGTGTGAAGGTCAGGCCCGGGCAGCTGGAGCGCAGTCCTGGGGGACAGAGGAGTCCCCACCTGCCTCCTGATGCAGCTTGCCCTGTCACCCGAGGCTTGCTGGCCGGGTGGTCGCAGAGAGGTGGCCTTCCCAGGGCCTGGCTTAGGATGGCCCGATGGCAGGGACTTCGGGTCAGTGGAAGCTGCTCTGTCGGAGACTGGGTTCCACTGGGCCTGGTGACCAGTGTGGGGGCGAGGAGGTGGGGAGATCCACTGGAGGGAAGAGGCTCTGGGCCCCACCTTGTCCCCCAGGCCCACCAGCCTTCGGTTCCTGCTGCTGGGCTCCTCATACCAGCAAAGCTGCCTAGAGATGCTGGAAGTCCCCATCTAAGTGCCTGCTGGCCTGTCGCCTCCCTTCTGGGACCCTGGAGCTGGGAGACACCACCGTTGCCACTTTTAGAGAAGACGTTAGATAAGAGCCAGGGCTAGGCTGGATGCCATCAAACACTCCTATAATCCCAGTGGCTCTGGAGGCTGAGGCAGGAGGATCGCAAGTTCGCAGCCAGCCTCAGCAGCTTTGTGAGGTGCTAAGCAACTCAGGGAGACCCTGTCCCTAAATAAAATATAAAATAGGGCTGGGGATGGGGCTCAGTGGTCGGATACCCCTGGGTTCAATCCCCAGGACCAAAAACAATAATAAATAAATAAATAAGCTAAAGCTTAGAAGAGCCAAAGAGTGCCAACAGGGACAAGAGTGCCCCCAGGGCCGTCCCCCTTGGCTGCAGGCTCGGGTTGGTCACTCCCCCTGATGACCGCCTACTCAGATGTCTGTCTCTTCTTCTTTGCCTCCTTCTGGAGACTCGGGGGCTCAGGGCTTTGTATCCAGGAAAGAGGCTCCGAGCAGAGAGGAGTCCACTCAGCCCCGGGGGACGTCTGTGGCACCATGACAAAGTAGGAATGTGACAGTTCTGAACCTCAACACAGGACAGTGTTCAGCCCACAGAAACCACCCGCAGAGCCGCAGGTCACCCAAAGGTAAAGAGCAGAGGCCCCTCGGGGAGGCCGGGCCGTCCTCGGCTCCAGGTCACAGCTGGCACCGTGGGACCCTGGCCCCTGACACTCTTCCTGTTCCCTTCGTTTCTGGAACCTCCCGTCGTCCCACCTCCACCCTCAGCTCTGAAATGTCATCTTGAAGTCTTTCAGAGACGCAGGTGAGGTGAGGAGGGAAGTCCGCGGTCAGCGCCCGGGATCCACCCTGCTTGTTGTTGACCTTGGGCTCCCAGAGGACGTGGGTCAGAGGGGTTCATTAGAAAGCGCCCCAGCCCGGCCCTTGCTCACCAGCCGGCCCCCCAGAAGCCAGGCAGCCCTGAGCTGGGTGCCAGGTGGACGGAGCCCTAATGTCCCCCAAGAGCACACGGGGACAGATGCCCAGCGCAGCCTGCGGATCACCCTCCCGGCAGACTCAGGGCTGATTAAGTTCCTCTATTTACCTCTGAAAGGGAAGGGCTCCCCGACCTGCAGGGGGCTGCTCTCCCCTCTGGTGCTCATCCTCCGCCCCCAGCAGGCTCTGAGAAGGGTGGGTAGGTCTTGGGGGCTGGGAGGAGGTAAGTCTTTGGGGTTAGGGGTGAGAAGAGGAAGTAGTTTAACTAAAGCTAATTAGCTCCTTCTAGCTACATGACCTTGATCTCTCTGAAGGTCATTCTGCTCATTTGTAAACTGGGGGGAATGATCACACTTACCTGTGAGGATTGCAGGGAAACAGGAAGGGAGCGTGTTGGTGGGGGAGAGGCTGGATGCCCACCCAGAGTCCATTCTGCTCTTCTTCAATATCTACAGACCTGTGGTCCTGGGTAGGGTAGTAAGAAATGCCCAGATAAAATAATGCTTTTCTGGCTTTCCTCCGTCAAGGATGCCCATGAGCTATGAATAGAAGTTGGGTGGTGGTAGTGGAGCTTCCCGGGAACATTAGAGCGGGTATGTTCAGCTGAGAGATGTCTTTTGCCTTCCCACTTCCTCCTCCTTCCTGCCTGGAGTGCAGACATGATGGCTGGAACTCCAGGAGCTACTTTTAGAGAATGAAGCATCCTTAAGAATAGATTCAGAGCTAAAGATGGTAGAACTTTAGTCCACTGCCTCTGGACTATTTCTGGATTTCTTTGAAAGGAGAGAGAATTAACCTCTCTT
Source organism: Callospermophilus lateralis (assembly GCF_048772815.1). Lineage (NCBI taxonomy): Eukaryota > Metazoa > Chordata > Mammalia > Rodentia > Sciuridae > Callospermophilus > Callospermophilus lateralis. Next base: position 38,975,616 of record NC_135322.1, on the reverse strand, counting down.
TTTATTTAAGCCATTGATTCTCAAACTTTAGCCTGGATTTAAAAAAAATCACCTTGGATGCTCATTAAAACACACACTGTTGGACTCCAGCCCCAGATCTTCTAATTCAGGAGGTGGACCCCGAGAATTTTATTTCTATTATATTCTCAGATGATACTGTTGCTTCTGGTCTGAGCACTAACTACACTTTGAGAACAAGGAGTTCAAGCCACCATCTGTCAGATTCCTGTTTTACAAAGGAGAAGTGAATTCTAATTCTCACACAAGTAAAGACTTCACACTCCATAAATGTGATGTGCACTTTTGCACAGGAATGAGGGTTATGTTTGTGAGGGGTTCTACCTGTTCACTGTCCTGGGACCCAGCCACAAAGTAAGTCAGGGGCTCAGGGGAGCTGGAAGGGAACAGAAACTGGGTGACAAGAGCTCCGGCCACCTCCACCAAAGAGCAGGTTGACCTCAAGAGCCTCGGTGGACGCCAGGTTGTCCCAAGGCCCCGCTTGCTCAGGCCCAGCACGCGGCACCATCCCCCTTGTCCATGTGTCCTTCGACTTGGCCTGGTGTGGACGGCTTCCTGAGCCAAGCCCTCTGCGTGGATCATCTCACTCAGTCCTCACGACCCATTTCACAGTCGAGGAGACTGAGGCCGACGACCCCAGCTAGCTTCCCACAGTCACAAGACGCTACAGGCCATGGAGCCCCGACCGGAGCTTGGATCTGTCTGACCACGGATGCCACCTCGCAAACAGCCATTTGCTGGAGTCACCGGGACTGTGTCACCGCGGCTCTGCCATTAGGCTGTGTTCCACCACATTCCCAAGGACGGGAAAGCAAGAGGGCTTTGGGCAGCTCTGGGAGAGGGTGGGGAGAGAGTCGGACCCCTCGGCTCCCACCCTGTGTCCTTGGGCACTCATTAAGGGCTGAGCACAGGCCCTGGAGAGGTGCAGGACCGCCCCCAGCAGGTGGGCGGTGGTGACAGACTGGAAGCTGCTCCTGAGGGAGGTCATGGCCGTCCATTCCAATGAAATACGAAGCTGGGGAAGTCCAGGCGCCTCTCTCTGCACCCAGCGACGACCTCGCAGTCGGCTCGCGGGCGGACTTGATTTACCAACTCCAGCCTGGGCAGCGAGAGGGGTGGATGAGCTGCGGGGGCTGCAGACCAGAGCGGGTCCCTGGGAGCAGCGAGGGCCTGGGCGTGGGGCCGCTTGTCACCACCAAGGCCTGCTTAATGGTGGGAAGATGAAGCCAGGGGCAGGGGACTGAACCGTAGAAATCTCCGCCTTCCGTGGTGCAGCCGGGGCCTCGTCTGCCCACGAGGACACTCCCATTTGGAGGGGAGGCGCAGGACAAGGCCACCACTTCATGACAGAAGCAGCGTGGCATATGGGCCTCCGAGATGGCCCTGCTGGAAGGGATAGATAAGTGGTGTTCGGGCCTCATGGAACCCCCTGCACTCTGTGGTCAGAGTGTCCTGGGTTCGAATCCTGGCTGTGCCCTTCACCAGCCACAAAGCGGTCTCTGACTTCCGCCCTGCGCGCTGGGGCTCAGCCCCGACTCTTTCCCTGTGGTCCTTACCAGCTGTGGAGCGGGAGCAGCCAACCTGGAGACCGGCTCCCAGGCTAACTTGACTTATCAGCTCCAGCCTTGTCCTGTCCTGGGCCCAAAGTTCCTCATTTGTAAGATGGGGCTGACCGCCGTCCTTAGCTTGCAGAGCTGTGCCAGCGTCTCAGGACTGGGAAGATAAAACCCGCCAAAGAGGTGGCTTAAAACCACACAGTGCGCGCTTGTGTGGTTCTGGAGACGGGAGCTGGGGACCAAGGTGCTGGCAGGGCCATGTCCCTCTGGAGGTCCACAGGGGAACCCTCCCTGGCCTCTCGGAACACCCCTGTGGTCCCCAGAGCTCCTTGGCTTGCAGCCACTGTCGTCTCTGCCTTTGCAGTCACACGATCGTCCCCTCTCCTCTTTGTCTGTCCCCCTCTTCCGTTTCTTAGGATTCTTGTCCTTGGATTTTGGGGTCACCTGGGCTACCCAGATGACCTTATCGCAGGATCTTTAATGTACTCACAGTTGGCTGAGACCCTTGGTCCAAACTGGGTCAGAACCGCAGATTCTAGGGCTTAGGATTTGGACGTATGTTTCGGAAGGGCCACTGTCCAACCCACACTAAGTGCTGGCACGAGAATGGGAGGGTGAACATTTGTACGTTTGTACCTTAGAAGAGGGCCCCGCACGCAGGGAGTGCCCAACACTGTGTGCAGCTGCCTGTCTAAAACATGAGTATGCGACCTTTAACAGGTTCTGCCTTTGGTGTCAATTTTATCCACTGCGTGTTCGGGTCCTATGTACACGCATGTGCGGGCAATTCACGCACAGGAGCACGTGATATAGCCAGCCCACATGCAGGTGTCACAGAAGACCAAGGCCCCCCTCTTGAGGCAGATCTGTCGAATGCCGGCCTCGAGATGACGGTGGGCACAAGGTGGGGTCACGGTCCTCAGGGAATAGCGGACCCTCAGCAAATGGCGGCTTTTGTGATGGCCACGTTGTGTCAGACCCAGGGCTGGGGGAGATCAGATCACCCCGCTAGTCCACAGGTGTTTATTGAGCATCAATGACGTGCCAGGTGCTGCCAGGAACGAGGGGTGCGCAAAGCGGTGCACGGGCAACCAGCCCGGCCATCGCTGAGCCCTTTCTGGGGTGGGGAACGGACAGGTAACAGATGAAAGTGTCCTGTCCCGTCTGCCACATGAGGAGAGACGGGAGGAGGGGCCGGGGACCCCATAACCGTGGTGCAGGCTCAGTGGTGGCCTGGTGGAGGGTGGAGCCCATGAGGAGATGGGCCCCGTCTTCCATCCTGGGTGCCCCAAGTGGGAGGGGAGAGGCTGGGCCCCACGGGGGAGGCTAGAGTTTCAGGTTGGAGAGGCAGATCTTGAAGCACGTGTGGGGGGTGTCCACTGTGAGGCAGCAGGGTGACACTGTAACAAATGCATGTTTGACCTTTGTTCATGCTTCTGGCACAGGAGACTCTAAGCCCCTTGGAATCTCCAGAGTGACGAGTCAATGAGATGTCCCTGAGATGACTGGTGGCTGGAAGCCCCTAGATGGCTTCAGGATGGAGTCTGGTGGCCAGAGAGGTCAGCTAGGGGACAGGAGCGTTGGAAGTGGTAGCCCCGCTCTGGACCTCCAGCAACCGGAGAGGACCTGGCACTCGGGTCTGTCCACCGATGCCCAGGGTGGATCAAATGTGCCCACATGACGGAGCCCCCCTACAACTTCTTCCAAGTTGGTGACTGCACCCCCAGGGTGGGGCAGAGCACCCCAAACATCCCAGGGACAGACGCCTCCGTGCCCGGGATCCTTCTAGATCTCACCCTCTGCCCCCCTTCATTTGGCCGTTCATTTGTGTCCTTGAGGGATCTTTAATAAACCAGTAAACATGAGCCCAGTGTTTACCCGTCCTGTAGGACCGTCTGGCAAAGTGGCAACCGGAAGGGAGGCCGAGGGCTCTCAGTGTAAACAGAGCCTCTCTGTTTCTGTGGGCTTAAGCCGTTGGGTGTTATCAGCTGATCAAGGCACCGGATCCGTGCCCCCAACACAGCAGGACTCTTCTCCACGACCCTTGAGTAGTGGCATGTGGCAGCTCTGAGTGGCAGGTGTGCCCTCCTGTGCAGCAGCAGACCCCGGAGCTCACCGCCGGCTTCTCCAGTCTTGTCTCATGAATTCAAAGGATGCAGTCCCCTGATGAGAAAGAGTGGGTGCCCAGCAGGAGGAGGGACGCACGGGGAAAGAGGGCTCTGGGGTCGGGAGGGGACCAGCGCGGGTGGCTTGTCTGGGGGCTCACAGAGCCCTTGGGTCCATGCTATGCTCCAAATTCATGCTCATCGGGGTCTGGAAAATCACGAACGCTGCAGGTTGACCCTTGGTCTGCACTTCAGCTCGGGTCTGCCTCCTTCCACGCTCCTCCTGCTCACCTGCCGGCCCGGCTACCTAGGAGCCGACGTAGGTGGGTGGTGGATGCTCTGGGTCCTGGCTGCAGTGTGCTGTGTGGAGGGGGCTCCAGCCGCAGCCAGCCAGGTCTGCACCATGTCACTCTGCGTGACAGGTCAGCACATCCTGTCGGGCCTCTGCCCTGGCTCGCTCCATCTCAGGCCCGGGCTGGCACCACGGGCTCCAGTGGCCAGCTGGTGCTCCAGCCCACCCGGGCCACTTCTCAGCTGAGGTTAATGGGCTGGCCGTGCGGCTTGGCAGCCAGGAGCCACGTGACCCCTTCATGACAGGTGGGTCGGGAGCACTTGGAGACTGGCATCTGGAGTGGGACAGTTGGTGGGACCGAGCCCTCAATATGGGCTCTGGAACCAACTCCAGATAGGTAGGTCAGGGTGGACTTGGATTGCTGGATTCCGGTTGGTGTCTGAAGAAGACTGGGGAAGGGCTGGGCACGGGGAAGGGCTGGGCACGGGGAAGCCACACATTTGGTGTCAGGATGAGAGTTTTCCTTCCAGCCAGCCAGGGTTGGGGGGAGGAGGACGCATTCGGCAGGTGGCACAGCAGGAGCCTAGGTGTGTGGCCCGGGGGGGAGGTTGACCTGCAGGTGACTTGGCCTGTGGAGGGGCGGGGGCTGGAGGTGAGGGCTGTCCACACGGTGAAAGGTGTCAGGGGACCTGCGAGCTCTCTGGGCCGCCTCTGGCTCCAGCCAGGTGCCGGGTTGTCATGGTCTGACTAGGACAGCCAGGAAGCTTGTACTTTGCTTGAAACGTGAGTTCTGGAACGATGGGGACGGACGAGGGAGCTGTTGTAGTCAATTTTTGGCTGTTGTGACCAAAAGACATGACCAGAACCATTTTAGAGGAGGAAGACTTTATTTTGGGGCTCAGGGTTTCAGAGGTCTCAGTCCACAGATGGCCGACTCCATTGCTGTGGCCCTGAGCAGAACATCATGGCGGAAGAGATTGGTGGAGGATGGCTCAGGATGTGAGGATCGGGAAGCTCTGCTCTTCAGGGATAAAATACAGACTCACAGGCCAGGCTCCCAGGACCCACTTCCTCCAGCCACACCCTACCTGCCCAGGCACCACCCAGTTAACCCCTAAGAGGGAGTGAGTGCTCTGACTAGGTAAAACCTGCCATCACCCCATCGCTTCACCTGGAAACCTTCCTGCACCGTCTCACACGTGAGCTTTTGGGGGACGCCTCCTATCTGAGCCATACCAGGAGCAGGGGTTGAGGACCAGGATGGGGATTAAACAGACATTTTAATAACCCAAGAATGTGTGCCAGACTCCAAATTTAGAACAGTAACCACACTGTCAGACTTGGTCCTCACGTCTGTAATCCCAGGTGCTCAGGAGGCTGAGGCAGGAGGATCCCAAGTTCAAGGTCTGCCTGAGCTACTTAGGGAGACCCTGCCTCAAAATAAAATTAAACAGAACTGGGGGTGCCGCTCAGGGGTAATGTGCCCTGGGTTCGTTCCTCAGTACCAGAAGGACATCAAATAGTCCTCATATCTGCTAATAAAGGAGCCTCAGAGGGGGTGCAGGAACTTGCCTGGAGTCACACAGCCCTTCAGTCCCTCCCTGCTGTGGCCTGCTGGGCCCTGCTCATCCGGCCCCAAGCCCCGCCCCTCCTCTCTCCATTGGCCTGTTCTGGCCACACCTCCCTGAGGGGTTCTGGAGCTGCTCACTTCCCAGATCCCTGCTGAGCTTGGCACTTGGCCTCCCACTGCTGCCCTCAGGACTCATCAGTTCCTATCCCGAATCCCCAGCTGGAGCGTCCCCTGGGAGGCCTTCCCAGACCCTGCTCTCTGAGGAGCCCAGCAGCTGATCTAGGAGGGCTGAGCCTCATCTCATCAGGTCCCTGGGACTGTGGCTGTAGCTGTGCAGGTGACATTCCTGGAACAAACCTGGTCACCTCATCCCAGGGCCCCCATCCCCGGGGTTCTCCAAAGCCTTGGCCACTCGCCCAGCCCTGTGGGTGCTGTGGGGTCCGGAGGACCGGGCAGGGACATGAAGGCCCTGTGCAAAGAATTAGGGGCAGACAGGAGATGGTGGGTAGATGCCACAACCCTGCAGCCTTCCGAGGGGCCATGTGGCTTCAGGGATCGGGTCCCAGTGGCCCACAGTGCCAGCTGCCTCATTGACAAAGCCCTTGTTTGCATCTCTCCCTTCCCCATGTCTCTCATCTCCACCCCTCATTGCACCCAGCCCCCTGCACCCAGGCCGTGGCTCAGGGCCTGCTTTTATGGACTCTCAGAATAAGACAGCACCGTCCCGCTCTGGTATTTTGTCACAGTCCTGTGTCCTGTGCTCACACTGCTCCCCACAACCTGTGATCAACCTGCTCGGTGACTATGGCAGCCGACTTCCCCTCTGTGTCCTAGTGTCCAGACCCTGATGAAACCCACCCTCCCTATCTTGCCTCAGAGTAGCTTGCTGTGACCAGTAGGCTCCCCTGGAGTATTGCCATGTGACATCTGAGACTGAGACCTCAAAACATGGCCCTTCCATCAGATCACGGGGATCCCATGCTCCGGCGGCAGCCTGTCTCTGTATCTGAGCAAACTCTCCAAAGGGGGGGGGGTCCACCATTGAGGGACTGAGGCCTCCCGCCAGCAGCTGGCACCACCTGGCCCTCCCTGTGAGTCAGCCAGGTTGGAAGAGGACCCTCCACAGGACCACACCCCAGGCCAGCAACTTGATGCCACTTCACAAGAGACCTTGAGCCCCACCAACCCACTGAGCTGCTCCTAAATTCCCAACCCACAAAATTTTGGTGCGAAATGATACGGGCTCGTGATGGTCCCAGTCGCCACGTTTTGGATGATTTTCTACTCAGCAAGGCATAGCTAGTGCATGTGCTCAATTGCATTCGTTTCACGAATATTTATCGCACGGCTCTTCTGTGTCGATTGCACACGTTATAGCGCCACCCCGCAGATGCAGACACTTGCAAGATTATAGCTGTGCTCAGTGCCATCAGGAAGAAGAAGGAGAGGGTCATGAGGCTTTGGAGAGTGTGGGGGGAAGCTGGCCTCATCTGGGAGGATGAGGAAGGCCTCAGAGAGCTAAGAGCAGAGGGTGAGGAGGGGTAGATGAGCGGCAGGAGGACAGCTCCGGAGCCAGGGGACCAAGCCGGGCACCTCAGCACGGGAAGTAGCTTTCCACCCGCGATTCTCTTCCCCTGCCATCAACCATGCTAAGGTCTACTTAACGTCTTACCAGCTGCTCTCCGGGCTCAACTCACAGTCTCCTCCAGGAAAACGTTCTCCGGCCCCACAGAGCAACCACTTCCTCCTTTACCTGTTGCCCACAGGTGCGCCAGGTAAGTACCTGCTGCCTTCACTCCCTTCCGGTCATGGTTGGTAGAAGGCTCTTTTTTGAGTCTGCTTTTTTCACTGCCTAAGTCTTGAGCAGAACAACTGTAGAGGAAGAAAAGTTGACATGGGGGCTCCTGGTCTCAAGATGCCAGTCCATACACAGCCAGCCCCATTCCGGGGGCTGCAGGTGACATCCTGGTGGATGGGGGGTTGGGGGGAAGGTGGACAGCTCACATGATGATCAGAAAGCAGAGAGAGAAGGTGCTGCCAGTTACAAAATATATACCCTAAACCGACGCCCCACGCCCACCTCCTCCGGCCACGCCCACCTCCTCCGGCCACGCCCACCTCCTCCGGCCACGCCCACCTCCTCCTCCGACCACGCCCACCTCCTCCGGCCACGCCCACCGCCTCCTCCGGCCACGCCCACCGCCTCCTCCGGTCACGCCCACATCATCTGGTCACGCCCACCGCCTCCTCCGGCCACGCCCACATCATCTGGTCACGCCCACATCCTCCGGCCACGCCCCACCACCTCAGGCCACGCCCCACCCGGGTCACCGCTCGGTAGTCCCATCAGAGGATCCGCTTGCTGATTGGGCTAAGCCCTCATAGCCCAGCCCTATCTCCTCCGAACCTTGCGCTGTCTCACAGGCGCTTTTGGGGGTCGCCTCACGTCCAAACCCTGACGGCTCTGGAATCAGTCTGTGTAAATTCCAGCTCTTTTTTGTGATTTCACCTCCCGGGCTCATCCATGAAATGGGAGTAAAAGAAAGGATTCTGCAAGGATCCAGTGGCCATCATAGGACCCGTCGTGCTCCCACCATCTGGTTACATAACCAGCCACCCCGAATCCAGTGTCTGGAACACCACGCGCCTCCCTGCTCTGGGGTGGGGAGGCTGCGTGGCCTGGGCCCACAGCTGGTGTGTCTTCCTCCCTGAACCCGAGGGCTGCTGGGGACATGTTCTGTAGGGCTGGACACAGGAGCCAGGGCTGTGGCACAACTGCTTCCAGCCCTTCGGCTAAAGCCAGTCCGGGGCTGAGCCACTCCACCTCCCCGGGAAGAACGGCCCAGTCGCAGGGCCAAGGACCTGCGATCCCGTCCACGGAGCACGTGCAAGACATTAGAACTCGCGGGGCCCCGGAGGTGCTGGTAGGCCATTGTGTGATTATTTTCATATGGGTTCTCTGTGTCCACCCCAAATTGGACTTAGGATTGGGTTTAGGATTCCATGAACCAGAGAGGAGAGAAATGCAAATGGAGCCTTTGTTCCAGATGTTCTGTGCCCTCCACAGACCTTCTCTCAATTTCGCAACTGTTTGAAGGGAAGGAGTTTACTTCGGTCTGTTGGACAGGTGAATAAACTAAGGTTCAGAGAATTAAGTATCTTTCTCAAAGACTCACAGCTAGTAAGTACTGAAAATGGCTACATGGCTGATCTTCTTACTTTATTCAACCCTCTGCTCCAATGTCATCTCTTGAAGGACCGACTTATCTAAAGTGGCATCCCTTTTCTCTATATACTCATTCTACTGGGTCCCTTATGTTTCTTCATAGCATGGACCAGAGCTGGCTTGTTATACAATTGATTGCTGTCCATCAGCCCTGCTCCCCTTTGACATCAGAAACCTTGCCATTCTTCTTCACTGCAATCCACAATGGTGTCTGGGACCTGGTAAGAGCTCTCTAAATAAATGTATTAAATAATATTATAAACTCTTTCTGATAACTCAGTGAAATAGTAAGCTATACTTCCACTTTACCAATGATGAAGCTGAGATTCAGAGAGGTGAAGTGACTTTCCCAGGGCTGAACAGCTAGTAAGTTCTACTGTTGGGTTAAAAAAAAAAAAAAAAAAAGGTCTCTGCATGATTCCAAAGACTTTGGCAACCCCTTAGCCTATGTTGTCTCACCCAGAAACCCAAACCTGGTTATAGCCTGGGCTCTGCCAGTATCTCTGCACACAAGCCTGTCTCTAACACAACCTGAGGCAGGTCCCTTGCACAGGACTTGAGGCCACCCTCCCCTCATTTCCAGTTGTGACCTGGTGTCGCTGGTGGCAAAGGACTGGTCCTCACTCACCATCCCTTCTTGTTGTGCTGTGTGACATCAGGCAATTTCCTCCCCTCTCTGACCTTGGCCTTGGGCTCTAAAGAGATTCTCCAGGTCTTTCCCTCTGGGGGAGGAGGGTGAACGGGCCCAGCTTAGAGCCCCGACTCTGGCTCCTGGCCTCACCCCGGGACAGCTCACCTTGCCTTTTCTATAGATGAGGGATTTCCAGAAAAATGCCCCTTGATACATACTTAATTAAAATAGTGGGGAAGAAAGGAGCCACGCCCATTTTGCCCATTTCTGGTGAAGACATAGAACAGTTGAACTGCCGATCCTTGCTGGTGGGAATTCAGAGTGGGACTGTCACTCTGGAGAATATCTTAGTAGTTTCTTAGAAAGTTGAACATGATAGTTAAGTTACTGTAGGACTCGGGTCCCACTTATGTTAACTGTTCACCACAAAGGAAAAGTATATATGGGTTTACATAAAAAAATCTGTACACATGGATGTTCATAGAAGCTCATGTGACGCAGAGATAAACAAGCAGCGGTCCAGCCACACAGTGAAAGCCATCAGCAGTCAGAAGCAGTTCATTGCTGATGCTCACAGCAACGGGCAACAGTATGTGTGATTCCATTTACAGAACATTCTGGAAGAGGCAAAATTCTGGGGAAAGAAAACAGATCCGTGGCGGCTGGGGGCGGGGGAAGGACTTGACCCCAAAGGGACGTGGGGACTTGCAGGGGACAATGGAACTCTTCTCTCTCTGGATGGTGGTAGGAGTTACATAACCGCATGTGCTTGTTGGAGTAGCAGAATTGTACGCTTGGAAGGGAGAATTTTACCAAATGCAAATTATACCTTCATTTAAAACTTTAAAAAAATAAATCATCAGAAGAAAGATTCTGTTGCTACCAAACAAAACCCAGAAAATTCCCCAAACTGGAGCAAACCATGGGTCTTTCCCCAGAGGCCCTGTGGTTCCCGGGAGGAGGAGGCTGCAGCCCTTGCTGCCCGCAGCTGAGAGGGGGTGGGGGTGCCTGGCATGTGTCGGAGGGGTGGGGGTGCCTGCCTGAAGACCCTTGGTCCTCCTGGCCAGCCCTGCGTGGCCTCCACTGAACAAACACTGACCCCTGCTGTCTCCATGTTTCCTCTTTCCCACCAGCTTGGACTCGGGGACAGGAAACCCTTGTCCTTCCCCAGGCCTGGAGGACCCTCTGGAGCACTGAGGAGCTGGGGCTGCTGAGGCTGGGACCAGAGCGCGCTGTGCACTTCATGGGAGGGGAGTGGTGCTGGCCAGGGCTCCTGTCCTGGAGTCCCCACCCTCTGGCTGGGACAGGGCAAAGCTGATGGGGAAAGCCCGGGGCACCCAGGACACCTTGCTGCCCACTCACCAGATCCAGATTCCACCGCCGCGGCCTGGGTGTGAGGGAGGGGCACCAGAGGCTCCAAGGTGGGGAGGCCCTGGGGTGGGGACAGGAGCCCAACAGGGGCAGCTCTGGTGAGGTCCGTCTCCCTGGGCCTCCGTCGTCCAGCGGGTCAGCTGAGTGCGAATCCCTGCTCGTCTGCTGGTTCGCTGGTCCATTGTGCGCAGAGCCCCGAGCACGGCCGAGTCTCTGGGCGTAAAGGAATGAGCTTCGTCGCGGGGTCCCTGCCCTCAGAGCTCACAGACCCAAGGGGCTGTGGGACCCACGGTCATGCGCAGGTCTATGGTGGGGACTTGCAATCTCTGTACTTAATCCCCCTTACCCTGGGGACAGCTCCCGGCTGATGTGGTGAAGAAGGAGCATCTGGAAATGGAGCGGGGGAGGGGGAGCAATCAAGATCGACCCCCCCAGCCCAGTCTCCCCCAAACCTGGGGTGCTCACTGGGGAGAGACCCCACCAGCCCCAGCTGTAACCCGGCTCCTCTGGGGCCAACAAGCTCAGGGTGAGAGGAGGCCCGGGGTCAGGGCCCAGGACGTTGCTCTCGTGCGTGGATATCTGTGCTGTGGCTGGGTGTGCACTGGGTGTGTGCGCGCCTCTGTGTACCTGTGGACACGTGCAGGGTTTGCCTGCATCTGCCTGTGTGAGCCCCTGGGGGACACCTGTGTGTTCCTGCTGCCCACGGGGGGGTGAGTCCCGGTGTGGGAGGCGTGCGAGGGCCCTGCAGGCCTGCCTTCTGTGTGTGTGTGTGTGTGTGCGTGCGCGCACTCATGTGTGTGGTGTGCAGAGCTCTCACATGCATGCTGTCTCTCGTGTGCCCAGGACCCCTGCTTGAGAGCCCAGGTAAACACACAGCTGCCCTCTTGCCAGGTAGCTGAGCTGCCCTGCCGCCCCGCCCCGTCAGCGGCCCCACCCGCCCCCTTCCTGTGTGGCTCGGCCTATTTCGGTCTGGCTTGGCTCATCCTGGCAGCTGCTCCCAGCCCTAATGCCCCGCTTCTCCACCCGGCTATTTCGGCTGAGGAATGCGATGTTTGTGTCTCAAACAGAAAACCCAAAACCCCCATTATGGTTAGCTGTCCTGCGGCTCCAGCCGCCACTCGTTTATTTAGGCTTCTCCTGGTCTATATTTGTCGAGGATGACAAGATGAACTTGGAAGGCCGCGGGGTGGAGGGGACCAGGGCTCTCGGGGGGAGGCTGGGGCGTCCTCCACCCTCAGCCTCCAGGGGGAGCTGGCCTCTAGGCTGACCTCCCTCTCAGGGGCAGCCTCGACCCCTGGGCGCGACTCCCTTGCCGCAGACTTGGGGTGTTGGAGGCAGGCCAGCGCTGTCCTCTCCGGTGTGCCCCACATGGACCACAGCCTCCCTCTGCGGTGCGTCCCCAGAGCCAGCGTGGGGGGTGGTTAGGACCTAGAACAAAACCATCCACCTCAGATCTGGGCTCCAGCTCCCACAGCTGGGTCGCCCCTAGCAGAACCCTCGTCTCCCAGGTGTGCTGCCCCTCGTCTGTGGAGTGGCCAGTCTCTTCCCTGATGGCAAGACACACATGTTCACACTCTGAGGTGGGTCCTGCCATCAGCGGGGTGGCACGGCTGAACCTGCCACCCTTTTAGTGACTTATCAATTACGGTGTGATTTGTAAATTGAAGGTGTTGGGGAGCCTGTGAGGGACGTCAGGGCCACCATAGTAGACCCCACGTCCAAATTCAGATGATGCGAGGAGGATTTAATAAAGGGATAGGAAGTTTTATGACCGTGAGCTTCAAGGAAGAGGTGGCAGGAGGGACATCAGGACCTGGTAGGGGAGAGTTGTCCAGCTTGAGAGCAATGACTTCAGGGAGAGGCCATCACCACCCACGGGCAGGCTCCTGGCTGCACCATCTTAGCTCTGTGACCTTGGGCAAGTTATTTACTGTATTCGTCCCTCCGTTTACTCATCTGCAAAATGGGAATGACAGCGGTTCCTGCCTCACAGAGGTGCTCCAGAGCCTTAAATCCGCTAAGACTCATCAAACATGGAGGTGGCCTGCCAGTATCCCCCATATTCCAGCAATGGCCCTGGATGGTGTCTCTGTGCCCCATTTTCCAAGGTCTCCGGCTTCTCCTCCTAACTCCCAGGCTCTCTCCACCCCCTGTTCTGTAAGCTGTTCTTACTCGAGTTAACCCCAAGCCCAGGGTGATGCCGGAATGACCCAGGATCGGGTATCCTCCCCAGCAGTCACCAGGGACGATACGACCGCTGCTTCCTGCTGAAGCCATCCCTGCCCCGCGCATCCCGCGCAGCCCGTCAGAGGAGGATACTGATGAGAAGCGCCATGGGGGGGGTCAAGGTCCCTCTTCCGTTCCCCCCCCAGCCCCAGGACCTCAGCCCCAGCCTGGGAGCCGTGAGCACACTGGCTCCCTCACCCTTGAGCCCAGTGCCCCCTCGGGCCAAACGGAAGCCCCTGACCACCTGCGGCCCCCCATCCCATGGCCAGCAGGAGGGAAGGTGGGGGTGAAGTCGGAGAGCCCCAGGGACTCTTGAGGCCACTGCGTCCTCTGCCCCCACGACCCGCAGCCCGACGCAGCACCTCCGCGTTCGGGTAGTTTCTGGAAGAGGCCGGCCGGCCCCACACTCTGCTGATGTAAAAAGGCCTCACGACAAGCTCCGGGTTAGCCGACAGCCCACCCCAAGCTAGCTGATGACGAGGGGCCCAAACCAGCAGCGACTCATAATTAAAATGTAACAACGGCAGAGACCGAAGCCCAGGGCCAGCCCGCAGCAGCCCCGACGGGCCGTCTCTGGGTCCTGCCCGGACATGGCGCCTGCGTCTCTGCTCTGGGAACACTGGGCGCCCTGGGCACCACTGCCCGGGGCCTGCAGGGCGCCCCAAGTCTTCAGAGAGCCCTGTAAAGGGCTCATTTTGGTTTATAAAAACCGAATTCTCGAAGCCTGGTGACTCACCCAGCTTATGAGTGAGTGGCCGTTTGTCCCTGGAACCGGGTGTCATTTGCTGAAGACACTCTTCATTAGCAAAATCACAGTGTTTCAGGGAGGTCGCCAGAAGGCAGGCGACGCAGGACCCGCGCCAGAGACCTTGTCGCAGCCAGTGTGCCCCTCGGACGCTCAGGGACCGTGGGGACAGGCTGCTCCATCCACTGCGATGGGCGGACTGAGAAGTGACATCGGGCTCACGGGAGCCCTGCGTCCCTCGTGGAGGAGTGTCACTGGAGGGGCTCAGGCCCGAGTGGCTCAGTGGCTCGGGTGCTTCCTGGCACCCGGTTCTCGGGTCCCTGCTCTGCCTTCCTTGGCGTGGTGGCCGCCCAAGAAGCCAATGCACAGAGCCTGTTGCTAGGCGAATGCCAAGGGTGGGCGAGGGCGCAGAGGGGGCACTGCACGGCCCACCCGAGGGAGGCAGAGGAGGGGGTCACGGGCAGGAGCCTCCCAAGACGCCTTGCGGTTCCCCAGCAGCTTCAACAGGGGTTCAGCCAAAGCCACTGTCACCCTGGGGTGAGTCGGGTGACGCCCTCCCTGGAACTGGCCTGCTGTCTTCATTCACTGGCTGGAAGCAGCCCTGGGGAGGGGTGGCCCTTGGTCAGTTGCAGTCCCCATGCCTCGAGGTGTTCAGGGGACAGCCTCTAGCTGCTCGCAGCCATCTTCTGGCTTAGGTGGGTGGCAAGCCCCGCGGTGAAGTGAAACCCTCCACGTGCTCCCGTAATAGGACCATTTCAGCTCCCTGTCTCCCGTCTCCCCTCCCCCATCTCCCCCTCCCCCATCTCATGTGCCAGGGAACGCGGGCATTGCCACTCAGCCGAGGGTCAGTCTTGTTTCAGCCTCGGCTTCTGACTCGTACCCAGCAGTGCACTTGCCGCACCCCCGGGCTCCTTGCTAGGGTCTCAGGTGCCCGTTTCCCAGGGCAGCGCCCGCCAGCCCGTGAATCCACTCCAGCCCCTGAACTAGAACCCTGAAGCCCACCCCCAGCCGCGGCCCAGGCTCTGCTTATGCCACAAGGCACGGCCGACTCCTGCCTCGCGTAGACCCTAGTCGCCCCCTGACCTTATCCAGCTGAGGGGTGACGCTAAGTTCACCCCTTATCAGAGAAGGTGGAGACGCACAGTTCCTTCGTGGAGGGCAGATTTCTGCAGCACTTCCAGGCCCAGAGAAGGCGCTGGCTGTCATCAGGGAAGGGGACATTCCTGCAGGCCACAGAGCCCAGGAGGCTGCAGAATCCACAGCCCCAGGGTCATCTGAACAGGGGTTTCCCCAGGCAGGGCCTTGGCCTTGGCATCACCCCACCTTGGCTGCCCCGACCCCGGAGGCCACTCCTCTCCCCAGCTGTCCTGCCCTCCTGGGACCCCCCGCAGACTCTCTGGTTCTTTCACTGCGTCTTTATCGCCTGGGACCAGCTCTCAGGCTGACTCTCCATCGGCATGGACCGTCCACTCCCCGTCCTTGAGGGCACTGTTCACCCGCGACGGTCACACAGTCATCCCTAGCCCCGTCCTCCCCTCCACCAGGACATGAGCTCTGACCATCGCGCCGCGGCTTTGAACCAGGACTACCCTCCAAGATGGCTTCTTCCCTACCCCACGGTGGATGCCAGGCCAGGCCCCCACCTTCCCACCTGTTTCTCAGACGGCCAATCGCCTGGGCTACGCCGGGTCCTTCCTGGGGCAGGGGAAGCAATGATTGTTTTTTTTTTTTTTTTTTTTACCCCACAGGAATTTCAGAAGGAAAATCGCTCCTTTTCTTAGGGGTCAGGCTGGCAGAGGCCTGGGGTGAAGGAGCCTCTGTGGCCGGGGTGACAGAGGCACAGGCAGGTCTGGTACGGTGTCAGCCCCCTCCAGGGGGAGCTCACAGGGCGCGGGCTGGGCCGAGCCAGGGGACCCCGGGCCTGCCCTCCCTGCGCTGGCCTGCGTGGGCCTCCTTCCCAGGTCCTCAGCTCGGTTTGTCACTCTGGTTTCTAAGCCTGGGGACTGGCCACACGTCCCTGGAGCACTGGATCAGCACGTGGGTTTACTCAGGGGCAACCCAGGGAGATATTTTTAGAGCAATTAAATGTAGTAATGACCGCTGCTTTTCTTGAAGGCTCACTTCCCATTTCTCTAACCTGGACGGCTGCCCGGCGCTGTCTGTGGGGAGGAGGGGGACTGGACACCAGGGTCAGGGGGAGTTTGCATGAGTCTACCCTATGGCTGCTCTGCCCGGGCAGCACCCGTCTTGGCCAGGACCCGAGGTCCTGCTGCTGTGGCCAGGCCGCAGGGATGGCTCAGGCAGAGGGTCCACCCTCCTGTGGGGCTCCAGAGCAGGCCACCCCTCCCCTCTTCCTGTCTGCTTCCCACCAGAAGTCCTCGGGGGGCCTGAGGGCAGGGCTCCTGTCTTATCAGGAGTGGGTAGAATGAATCTACCCATAATTGTGGGTTCTGGAAGATTCTCTCTCTGCAGACCACTCCCTGTACAACAGAAGCCTCCTAGGAAAGAGGGTCCCTCTTCCCCTACCCGTGCAGCTTAGTTGGGAAAGAATATGGGACCTGGGATCGAATCTGCGCCTGCCAACTGACAAGCGGAGAGAGGTTTTTGTTTTGTTTTTTAAGGTTTTAAAAAACTTTGCTATTTGTAAATGATTTTATACTTACCGAAAGGTTTCGAGAATTATACTAAGAGCACCACACCCACTTTTCCCATGTTCACTACGTGTTCATATATTTAAAAAATAAGCTTCGCGGTGTGCACTGAAGATATGCAACATGATACCATGAGATACAGCAGATGGTAAAATGGTTGCGATATGAAGCAGTCAACGTAGCCATCATTTCACATAGTTACCCATTTCCCATTTTCTTTCCTTCTTTTTTTTTTTTTTTTTTTTGTGGCGAGACCAGCTGCCATTGACTCAACAAAACTCTCCAGTGCTCTGTTGCCAACTGTACGACTCACATTCTACACAATCACTGGACTCGTTCACTCTGTGGAGCTGCTACTCAGCTTCCCTTGATGGACATCTCTCATTTCTTCTCCCCATCCCATTCCTGGTAACCACAGTTCTATTCTTAGTCTCTGTATATTTGACATTACTTTTTTTTTTTTAAGATTCCACACATAAGTGAGGTTACTTAGTATTCTGTGTGTCTTTCTGGGTCTGGCTTATTTCACTGAGCATAATATCCTCCAGGTTGATCCAGATGGTGGCAAATGGTAGGATCTTCTCCTTTTTCAGGACAGAATAACATTCTATTTTACGAACACACATATACACACACACTGCAATTTTTTTTTTTTTTTACCCATCCATCTGCCATTGGACACTCGGATTTTGTTCCTATCTTGGCTAGTATAAATAAAACTACAGTGAACATGAGATACAGATATCTCTCAGGGGTGATGATTTCATTTCCTTCAGCTTTCTTACCAGAAGAACTTCTTGGTCATAAGATGGTTCCATTTTTAATTTCTTTAGAAACCCTCATATTGTTTTCCCTCGTGACGGCCCCAATCTCCATTGTCCCCAACAGTGTGCCAGGCTTCCCTCTTCTCTACCCCTCACTAATACTAGTTATCACTGGTCCTAAACATAAGCCCTGAAATTATAAAGCTTCTAGAAGAAAACAAAGGGCCAATCTCCTTGCCACTGGCCTAGGCAATTTTTTTTTTAATATCCCACCAAAAGCTCAGGCTACATAAACAAAATCAAATGAATGGACTCTATCCCAGGTCTGGCATGGCAAAAGAAGCAATCAATCAAAAGGAAAGGCCACCCACAGACTGGGGAAAATATTGCAAATCATATCTGATAAGGGCTTAATGTCCAAAATTTATTAAAAATTTCATACAACTCAATAGCAAAGAAAAAAAATACACAGACGTTAAAAAATGGATGAATGACCTGAATAGACATTTCCCCAAACAAGACATAAAAGTGGTCAACAGGCATATGAGAAAGTGTTTCATATCCCTAGTCACCAGGTAAAGGCAGATCAAAACCAGGGTGAGATAGCATCTCCACCCATTAGGATGTAATCAGCTGAGCAATCCTGAGCTAAGTGGTGCTGATGACAATGATGTTTGTAGGGCTACTGCCCTCTCCTGGGAATCTGGAGGAGCCTGACAAATGGTTTTAAAAAGTGCTTTGGAAGATGAGAAGTTCATTTATCAGATTAGGTTAAGCTACGCTGCTGTAACAAACAGACCCTGAAATCTCAATGGCTTAACACATCATTATTTCGCAGGCCAAGTTCTCTGGTTCCATGTTTTAACTTCTGCATCTCAAGTCATGACTTCCTAAGTCACCGGAACAGAAGTGTGAGATACAGCGAATCCAACCAACCCTTCAATGCTTTGACCTTGAAATGACACTCATCACTTCTGCCCACAGTCCATTGGCAGAATGGACACCTGGCAGCTAGCGGGGACCCCTCAGTTCTCAAACTGGGGTGAGAGGCCAGTTTCATTGTTTCCTAATTTCCAACCTGAAACTGCTTTTTTTTTTTTTTTTTTTTTTTTTGGTGCCATGGATTGAACTCAGGGACACCCAACCACTGAGCCACATCCCCAGCCCGATTTTGTATTTTATTTAGAGACGGGGTCTCACCGAGTTGCTTAGTGTCTCCGTTTTGCCGAGGCTGGCTTTGAACTCATGGTCCTCCTGCCTCAGTCTCCAGAGCTGTTGGGACTGACATGGACTTCTGAAGAATACCATAAAAACGAATCGCAAGGGAAACTGAGGACTCTAGACATTAATCTACAAAATGACCACCATCAGGGTGTAGATGAAATACTCTAGAAAATAACCTAGTAAACAGTAAATGTTTTTAAGAAGATTCTAGAAAATAATAAAATGCAAATAAAGTGATAGAAAAAATTATCTGGAGACCCAATAAATGAAAACCCCTTGCTGCCCACATTTGAAAAAATACATATAGAAACAACCCCAAAGCCTAGGTCATAGAAATGGAGACCCTCTGAACTTGTCTGCATGCTGTTCCATGAGACAGAACCCTTGGCCAAGCTCTTGGAAGCTGGGCCAGTAGGAAATTGCCATCAAAGTGAAGCCCAGGTCTCAGTTCCTGTCCATCTCCCACGGTGGCCTGGTCACAGAAGTTCACGGCTCGTCACTGACTCATGAATACGCTTGAGGGGAGCTCTGGGGGAGCCCAGCTCAGCTTTCCTAAGGTGGACAGTCCTGGAGACGGCTGGCTAACAGAGACCTCTAGCTTTGGCCAGACCTCTCGCTTTTTCCACAAAGAAAAAAAAAACTCTCCAAGCTATGAACGAAACATTGACCCCCCAAGACAGAGCTGTGGTGGGGTGGGTGCCTTTTCCCCAGATCCCAGGACTCTCCTTCACCACCCTGCGCCTGCACGCCGGGCCACCCACTCACGTTGATGGCTTTGCCTACTCAAGTCTATATTAATTAAAGAGCAGGCTCGCGATAGAAGAGCCAAGTGTCTTATTTCATAAAGTAGATAACGTTAGAGATTTTAATTTACAAGGAGAGCGGAGACCAGGGTCTGTCGGCAGCAGAAAGAGCTGTAGAAAGCTTCTTAGTTTCTGCATCTGATAGCTCAAGACTCTCTGAGTTGCCATAAATTCTGATAAAATGTCTTCCCAGCGGCTAAAGATAATTTTTATAAGCTTTTGGAAGGGACTAATAAAGCCGTAATCTACCGTCTTCCATTATTTAAGGACTTGGCTCGAGGGATGTGATTTGTAAGGGTTTTATATATAAATAGAGAGACGTATATTAATTCTGTGTCTCAATCCATCACCAGCTCGGAAGCGGCCACGGCAGGGCCCTGGTGGCCCCGGGACTGGCCTCTGGCCTTGGCTGGAGCTGGGAAGGTCTGTGTGTGAGCCTCACCCCGCAGAGCCCTGGGCCCCCAGGACGCGCCATCAAAGGTGTCGGTGAGAACACCCACATCTGTCCCCTGGCCGTGCGCGATAACCCGAGGGCTGCAATCTGTGTCTGACGAACGTGATTCCGCTGCGACAAGGCCTGGTGGTGACAGGGGAGGCTTTGTCATCAGCGGACAAGGGACACATGCTGGGGATTTCTGTGTCTTCCCTGGCCCGAGGATTCTAGCTTCAGGTGACGGCGCAGATGCCAAGCCGAAGGTCCAATACCAACAAACTGAAGTGCAGAGCCAGGAGAGGAGGCCTGTCATCCTCCTCCAAGAGCCCCAGGTCCCCTGCCTGGGGACGCCAGCCGACTGGAGAGGCTGCGGACTTGTGTGGCCTGCTCACCAGCAGGAGCCTACTGTCCAAGTCCCTGCCTGTCCCCCCCTGCCTACCCCAGCCAGGAGGCCCCGGGGACAATAGCAAGAGCTCGGGGACGGGGAGCTGCTCCTTCAAGGGCAGCGACTGTCCCTGTGTATTCGCCTCATTCCCCGGTGACCTGTCACCCCTGAACCTGCCTTAGGGACCCGACACCAGGCCACCAACGAGCGGGAGGCATTTCATCTCTGAGGTGGCCTCCTGTTGAGGAGCCCCGGGTAGAAATGTCTAAAGAAACCAAGGGAGAGAGTTGGCACCATTTCATCAGCCCCCGCAGCTGTGCTGGGTGTTTGCTGGGGGAGGGACGTGGAGGAACACCTCGGGACGCAGAGGAGGGCGCAGGAGACCCCGGGGACTTCCGCAGGGACCCTGGGACAGCCCACATGGAGCCCAGGGCTGACCTGCCTGGCTACCCAGGGTCCAGGTGAGCCGTCTGCCCAGCGTCCCAGGAGAGTCCTCCCCCGAGGCCACCTGCTGCCTTTGTCCAACCAAGACTGGACAAGATCCCAGGACAGGCAGCTGGCCGCCCGGGGCACCTGGACATGACTCAGGGGCTGGTACTTTGCGTCTACAGCCGCTGCATGAGGGCTCAGGTACAAAGAGTGACCTTGAGGGACATGAGGGCTCACTGAGTGAGAGGAAGGGATTGGGCAGCGGCTGGCTTCCTGCCACCGGGGTCCTCCTGAGAAGCTCCCGCCAGACAGCAGCAGGGGTCGGGGGGCAGGTTCCCACCATTCGGACAAGCTTCGTGACCCTCACTCCGCCAGCCCCTGCCCCCGCCCCTCCAGGACTGCACAGCCCCCAGTCACCTGGGGCAGACCCCTCCCAGTGGCCGAGCCTTGGATGAGAGGGGGACAGACCCCAGCATGACCACCCCCTTCCATTCTGTAAGGGTCAAGGCACCCCCGAGACAGTCACGGGGACAGTCCCACGGCCACACGTCCATGAGGGGGTTCTCATGAGCCATGGGTCTCCCACCCCCCCGGGTCTCATCCTTGGAGTCACGGCCACCAGGATCTGGGACAAAAGCCACCCTGAGTGCTTGACCGGCACCAGCCTGGCCGGGGGCTTGAGGGACAGACAATGGCTTTCTCACCGACCCAGAGGCCACGTTCTAGGTGGGAGTGCGGCAGGGTGGGACTCTGCCGAGGGCTGTCCTCCCGGCTGGCAGACGGCCACCGTGTCCTTGCGTGGCCCTTCCTCAGCTGCTGCCTGGTGGGGTGTGGGAGAACGAGCGGAGGGGTCCCCTGGTGTCCCCGTGACAAGGACACTAGTCCTGCAGATCCGGACCCACCCTGAGGACTTGGCCTAACCTTAACACCGTCCTCAGAGGCCCATCTCAGGGGACCCTGCAGGGTGGGGAGCCAACGCGTGGATCCCAGGGAGCCTCAGCCCTCAGCCGACACCGACCCTCGGCCGGCTCTGCCTCCTGCACCAGGAAACCAGAGCCGAGGAGCCCGGGAGCAGGAAGAGGAGCCCGGGAGCAGGAAGAGGAGCCCGGGAGCAGGAAGAGGAGCCCGGGGAGCAGGAAGAGGAGCCCGGGGAGCAGGAAGAGGAGCCCGGGAGCAGGAAGAGGAGCCCGGGAGCAGGAAGAGGAGCCCGGGGAGCAGGAAGAGGAGCCCGGGAGCAGGAAGAGGAGCCCGGGAGCAGGAAGAGGAGCCCGGGAGCAGGAAGAGGAGCCCGGGGAGCAGGAAGAGGAGCCCGGGGAGCAGGAAGAGGAGCCCGGGAGCAGGAAGAGGAGCCCTAGGAGCAGGAAGAGGAGCCCGGGAGCAGGAAGAGGAGCCCGGGGAGCAGGAAGAGGAGCCCGGGGAGCAGGAAGAGGAGCCCGGGAGCAGGAAGAGGAGCCCGGGGAGCAGGAAGAGGAGCCCGGGGAGCAGGAAGAGGAGCCCGGGAGCAGGAAGAGGAGCCCTAGGAGCAGGAAGAGGAGCCCGGGAGCAGGAAGAGGAGCCCGGGAGCAGGAAGAGGAGCCCGGGAGCAGGAAGAGGAGCCCTAGGAGCAGGAAGAGGAGCCCGGGGAGCAGGAAGAGGAGCCCGGGAGCAGGAAGAGGAGCCCGGGAGCAGGAAGAGGAGCCCGGGAGCAGGAAGAGGAGCCCGGGGAGCAGGAAGAGGAGCCCGGGGAGGCCGGGGTTGAGGACCTTCGCCTAATTTCTGCCCAAATCCAAAAAGTCGCGCTACTTTCCTGATCTTCAAAAAGGACACCCCGCTGATACCTTGAACCCGCGGAGGCGGCCCCTGGTCCCCACGGTGGCGGGTTTGCTGGGCTGCATGATAAATCTTGGAAATGAGAATTCGTCGCCAGTGTTTAAATGTGGGGAGACTTGGGGCTGCTTTGGATTAGTGGGGTCGGGACACTCGGGGCTTCGCGTCCACCCGAATCTGGGGCGGGATCCTTGCCCAGCTCAGCCCCAGCCTGGCCCCCGGCCCTGGACCTCCCTGGCCCCCTGGGCGCACACGCAGGTCTGAGGAAGACGCGGCGCCGTGTCCTCCTAGGCAGAGGTGACAGCGCGGCATGGGTCCCCTTTGATTCCAGGGCTGCCCATCCAGTGTCCAGCTGCTCCCTTCCTCCGTGACAACATTGCATAACTCACAGGAAAGCGGATCGTCGCGCAGCCAGGAAAGCCAGACATCTGATACGGCTTCTGAGGGCCCCTCTATTTGTAGGAAATAGGGGGTCGTCCCAAAATATTCACTTCCCCGCCCCTCTGGGGTTTGAAGAGCGTCCCCCCAGACCCTGTCCCTCCGACCCTTTGGACGAGGACCAGAGAACCCTGTCAGGCGAGGGCGGGTGGCTTCCTGGGCACCCCACGCTGGCCGCAGCCCCCCAAGACCTCCTAAGAAGGCGTTTATTTATTATGAATCGCGCCGTCGCCAGCTCGGAATCTCTGGCTGTCTTCTGCCTCTTGCCCGGAGCCTCTCCCCAAACCAGCTCCTCTGATCGTTTGTGCCGGAAGTTTCCTCTCTTGGCCCCGGACACAGGAGGCCTGTCACCCCCCAGCCCTGCTCCGCCTGGAAATGCAGCCAAGAAGTGGGAGTGGATTTAGCCTTTGCCGCCGGATTCCCGGCCCCTTGGCTGTGTGACCTCGGGCAAGGTGCTCTACCTCTCTGGGTGTTCCCTTGTTCTGCTGTCTAGTGGGGTTGGCCATGCCTCAGAGAAAATGGATGGCAATCAGAAATGGGGGAGACACCTCGGAAAATACAGAAAGGCATATAAAAGTGACAATAGCGAATCCATCAGGGCCCCCAAGAGAACAGGCAGTGTGGAATGGGGCCGTGGGAAGAGAGGACAACACCGGCATGGGCCAGCGGGAGGGAATGGGGCTGTATCTGTGGAGGTCTAAGCAAAGGGGAAACTATACCGGAGCCACGGAGCCTGGCTGTTCCAAGGAGCAGCAGCCGTCAGTCAGGGTGCCCCCTGGGCTGCCTGGTCAGGGGAAGCCAGGGAACAGATGGCCTGACACCCTCCTCCCGGTACCCTCCACAGTCCTGCTGGGGTCTTCCATCGGCCAAACCCAACCAGCAACAAGAGTGAGGGACCCCTGGCCACTGCCCTAGGTGCCCTTCTCTCCAGCCACAAATCAGGGAGTGGGAGTTGGCTCTGGAGGCCAATGAAAGGCGTCTGGGACCATTGAAGCAAATGCCCTCCTGTGTGAAGGGGCACCAGGGGCCACAGCAGCGCTGCCCTCACCCACTTCTCTCACCAGCCCAGGCAGGAGTGGTCTGTGAGCCATTTTACAGATGAGCAGACAGATCAATGGACCTGCCCAGGGTCACTAGGCAGGAGTGGAAGAAGCAGGAACTCGGGACCCCCATCTCCTGGAGCACGTTACCACATGGCCTCCCAACTACAGAGGGAGGGACGTTTGTGCAGTCACCATTCTGGGCCGCAGTACCAGTCTGGTACTTTGTGCATTGATCAATGTTTAGGTGTCCCACACCATGCACACGTGCAGTCTAGGAGGCGGGGCCTCCTGGGAGGAAGTTGGGTTGCTGGGGGCGTGTCCTTGCAGGGGTACGGAGACCCCAGCCCCATCCTGTCTCTCTTTGCTTCCTGGCGGCCCTGAGGTGAGCCTCTTCCTTCACCCCACACAGGGACAGAAAGTTGAATACACAGTGAGTGGGAAAACCCACTTATGGTCAAGCCACTGACATCTTAGGGCTTGTTTGTTACAGCAGCTGCAATGAACAGAGGTTTTGTATGTAAATCAAATTCTACATAGGACCAGGCTCTACAGGATGGACGCTGACCCAGGAGGGACCCTGCCCCCTAAGAGCAGATCCTTGAAGGACAGGACGGCTGGTCCCTCTAAGGGGCCTGGCTCTTTCTGGGGCTCGCAGAAGAAGAGCCCCTCTGGGAGGGTTTCTCTGTGCAGCTAGAAGCCCGTTCGCGAGACCCGGAGGGGCCGAGGGGGTGCTCTACCCACAGACTCAGGGTGCAAGGTCAGGCTGAGAAGTTCCTGTGCAGAGCCTCGACTTCTCATTGCACACGGTTGACACAGCGCTGTTTAAAAGTCTCCAGGGGCAGTTCCCCCCGTAAAAGGGAGCCACTTTGCACTCAGCATCCTCTCCCTCCCAGCCCCGCCCCCACCGCACTCCCAGGACCCGGCCCAGGCCCTGGCTTAATCCAGGGCTATTCCATACCTCTGCAAACCCAGGACCCACCCGCCGGTGCTGGGACTGAGAACCCGCTTCCAACCCTTACGTCCTGGAGCCCGGGACCCAATGAAATTCATGTCTTTTCTGCAAATCTAGGGTCGGCGAGGGCTCAGGGGGTGGGAGCTTGGAACCACGGAGACCCCACAGTTTCTCTGTCCAGGAAGTGGGTGAGCTGGCCTGAACCTTGTCAGCTCACAACATGGTCAAGAAGCACTGTGGAGCCGGGCGTGGTGGCGCAGGCCTGTGATCCCAGCGGCCCGGAGGATCGTGAGTTCAAAACCAGCCTCAGCAACAGCGAGGCGTTCAGCAACTCAGGGAGACCCTGACTCTAAATAAGATACAAATAGGGCTGGGGGTGGGGCTCAGTGGGCGAGTGCCCCTGGGTTCAATCCCCAGTATCCCGTGCCCCCGCCCCCCAAAAGGAAGCATGGGGGAAACTGTCTTCGCTGGTCAGGAAGGTCCCAGCAGTCGAGGAACAGAAATGCCTGCCACCGTGGTCTAAATTAATGGAGGCTTCTTTTTCCCCTATGACCAGGTATCTAGAGGTGGCACTCTGGAGCGTTGGTTTACTACTCAGTTATGCCATGAGGTCTAAGGACTCTTTCATTTTCAGTTCCATCACCCTCCGTGTGTTGACTTTGGCCTCCAGGTTTTTTTCCTCCTGATCCTAAAGCGGCTGCTGGTTCTGAATCCTCACATCTGTATCCAGGTGTGGTGGGGGAGGAGGCAGACGCATTCTGAGAAGGAAGCTTCGCCTTTGCATTGGGTTAGAGGAACCGTCCGGGGCCGGTGGCTCCTTATCTCTCAGGGACGGCAAGGAAGACAGGGCCCTGTGAAGGAAGGGCCAGGAGTGGGAGCTTCCAACAGGGGCTGGGGGCCGTCACCCCAGAACCACGGGCTGCAGCCAGGTGATGCCCGTCCGGGCCCTGTGCTGAAGGTGACCACGTCTGTTACTCTGCACCAGGCAGAGGTCCCCGGCACTTATCTTCGGGGATGCTCCCTTGACGTCTGTGGCTGGTGGCTCTGAGCTGAATGTGGGGACTTGGCCAGGACACCCTCCGCCGTGGGCCCCCCAGGCCTCAGTGGAGAAGCTGGGCACTCCCTCTGCTCGCGCCCCTGCTCCTGTCTCCCGGAAGATCTGGCCGCCCTGGGGCCCCGTCTGTTAGAGTCTGTAAACAAGTCTGGATGGCGCCTGGCCAAATGCCAGAGGGAGTGGTTTGTGAAGTAACAAAAGCGAGCCATTAAGTATGGAGATTCCTGATTGGTTGACTGCTGTATCTAGTTTATGCTAATTAAGATAAGCTGTGCAAAATGTATAAAAACCACTCAGATCCTACAATAAATGGCTTCCACTCCTGCTGCATCAACTTACACAAGTTATTCATCACCCCCACCCCCCCCACCCCCCCCACCCCCGTTTATTCTGCTGCAGCCGGACTGCAGCACATGGTGGCCCGTTACGGGGAGCCCCGGGACATTCGGGGGTAAGTGACGAAAAAAGCTGCCCGTCCAGAGATAGGACGGGAGCAATCTGCTCGTCCCTAGGCAGATAGGGCGAGAGGAAAAATGGCCATTTCAAGAAAATGGAGAAGAGTGATGCAGTATGTTTGTGTCTTGTTTTGTCTTGAACTGTTGTATTGTCTTTGTGATGAAAATATGGAAGGGGTGAGAAGTAAATTGATAAGAGAAAAAGGCACCCCAGTGGAACCAAGAACAGTTAGGGCATGTGTTGATAAAAGCCCAGAAACTAGTCAGAAAGAAAAAGAAGGTTCAGAAAAAGAAGGATTATCAGGAAAAAAGTTACAGCAAAAGGCTATTACTGAATACCTTTCGTTACCGGAGGGTGCGTGAATCGACAAGGCGGCTGCCACCTGCCCAAGCTGATCATAGCGCAGCAAGAATTTTCCAAGCGGCAGTTGCGGGCTCTTCCCCGCCCCCCTGCCCGGGGGAGCGGATCGCCACTGTGAGCCCAAATCTAGACCTGACCTGGAGGCACAGTCTGGCAGGCTTTTGCTCCCTGTGCCCAGAAGCAGTTTGAGTCTGGGACTCTCCCCAGGGCCATCTGGGGCTACCCGGGATGCTACAGCTGGCAGAAGACGCTACTGGTGTCCCTGAAGTTTGATCATTTCCAAGGCCAGTAACTACAATGGGTCTCCCACACCAGGAGGCTAATGAGTAATGAGCACTATTAAGGCTTATTTCAAATGTAAAAAACCTTGAGATAATGTACTAAATTGTTCAGAAGGTTGTTTTCTTAGTGAAATGCTACAGGATTTTCTTCAGCCATCCGGAGTTCCTGCCTTCGTCCCAGTGCCGGTGAAAACAAAGGTGAAAGAATTTACAGTGTTGCTGAGAACTGGAGGAAACTTCAGCTGAGAACCGGACGAGACTTTGGAGCTGTTGCTGTTTCTGCCGCTACAACTTAAGCTAGCTGCCTGCAGAACTTACCTGGACTATGATTTACCTGGACTGTGAGTTAATCTATTGAGACACTGCTTTACCTGGACTGAGATAACAAACTGTAATCTACAACAAATTATAACTCGATATCTTTGCTAATGGTGTCATTGCTGGTATAATTTTTCCAAGGGCTTCTTGCATGGAGCCATCAATTGGCTTGGAATTGTAACATTTTGTATCCTCCCTTTCTGTTTCTAGCAGGTTATTTATGGTGTTTGTATAAAAACCACTATGGTCGTTATTTAAATTAAACAAAAGGGGGAAATGTTAGAGTCTGTAAACAAGTCTGGATGGCGCCTGGCCAAATGCCAGAGGGAGTGGTTTGTAAAGTAACAAAAGCGAGCCATTAAGTGTGGAGATTCCTTATTGGTTGACTGCTGTATCTATTTTATGCTAATTAGATAGGCTGTGTAAAATGTATAAATATCGGTAGATCCTACAATAAACGGCTTCCATTCCTGCTGTATCAACATACACAAGTCATTCCTCACCCCCCCCCCGGATATTTTGCCCAGCCAGCCGGGCTGCGGCAGAATAAGCGGAGGGGGGTGGGGGTGACAAATGACTTGTTTACCTTGATGCAGCAGGAGTGGAAGCCATTTATTGTAGGACAACCGAGGTATTTATACATTTTACACAGCTTATCTAATTAGCATAAACTAGATACAGCAGTCAACCAATCAGGAATCTCCACACTTAATGGCTCGCTTTTGTTACTTCACAAACCACTCCCTCTGGCATTTGGCCAGGCGCCATCCAGACTTGTTTACAGACTCTAACACCCGTCCCCAACCCAGCTGGCCCTGGCTGATCTCAGAGAGGACCCGCGGCCACCTGGGACGGAACAGGAGGAGCAGCTCGGATTGGGGCCCAGGCCAGGCCGGACTCTAGTTCTGACGATGCTTTGGGCTTGCTGGGCGATCTGGTCCAGCCTCCTGCCTTCTCTGTGCCCCCGTGCCCCGCCTTGGACAGGGGGACGTAGGCGAGATGACCTGTGCTGGGACTCAACCTCGGGCCGAGGAAGGGGATGAGGGGGACTGAGCTCAGGACTCCCGGGTCTGCCCGAAGCCCTGGGGTGAGCCGGGTGGTCAGGGCCCCAGAAGGAGCAGGGGCCTCTTCCAGGCAGGACCTGAGCCTCCTGCAGACGAGCGCCCCAGGTCCAGCTAGGACGCAGACACTGATGACTCTCGGGGTTCAGGACACCAGGGTCAAGCCCCCTGTCCCCTCCGGCTCCGGCTCCCTCTGTGCATCATGGAATGTGTGTCGAGGCACGGCCTGCAGATGACCCACTTCTCCCAGACCCAGGGAGCACTTGGCAATGAGTCAGCCCCTGTATCTCTCCCTCTCTTGTCCCCGCTCCCCTCCACCAACATTTACTGAGCAACTACTGTGTGCCCGAGGCTGAAGGCGTAACAGTGACCAGGCTGACGGACAGGGATGTCCACCTGTATGGGACGCTAATGGGAAAAGAGCGCTGAACGGACCCTCACCATCTGCGTGTTGAGGGTCACAGTGGGGAGGCGGGAAGAGCTTTGGGAGCCTGGAAGAGGACCCACCGCACAGCCACGGAGGAGGCATCCAGAGAGGGCTTCCTGGGGGAGGTGGCACCAACGTCGGAACCTGGAGGCCAGGGCAGAGCGAGCCCGGGTGGTGGCACAGGTGCCCCCTTCCGCCTGCTGAGAGGGGCCGCTGAGGCTCTCCACTGCTCCTCTGCAGGGAATCCCCGGCCCGGACAGGGACAGGTCACCAGCCTCCCTAAGAGGTGCCCTGTCCTCTCCACCGTCCCCAGCAGAGCGCCCACCTCAGGCCGTGACTGACCAGAGTCCAAGGGCCGAGGTGGGACACCTCGGTCCCACCCTCCAGGACTTTCCAGGGGACAAAGCTAGGCTGGACTCCCTGAGGCAGCTCCCCCCTGGCCTTCTCCCTCCCTGACCTGTGAGCGGCTGCTCAGGAGGCCACTTGTCCAAGAACCCCGGTGGGAACTGACCCTAAGACACCGGGGACCAAACGACCAAATGACCCAGGGGGCAGGAGAGGGGAGGGGAGTTCAAGTTGCTGCCCTCGGGTCAGGGGCAGCATGCTGACCACAAGCTGCCGGCCACTCTGCCAGGCCAGGGTCCCCCCTCGCTGCTGTCCCGACCCGGGCCTGGGGAAAGCCCTTGGCAGCCTGGACCTTCTGCTGCCCTACCTGGTTTCCAGAGGTACAAGCCCGGGCCCAGAGGAAGATTCAAAGAAAGAAAAAAGAAAAAAGCCCCAGTGCTCTGCAGACTTGGTCCTGGGCGGTCCTGAGCCAGTGCCTGAGGATGACCCTGTCCTCCCTGTGTCCTGAGGCTGGCAGCCTGGCTCTGACAGCCCTGTCCTGACTCAGGAAGAACGGCCTCCTTCAGCACAGTATGGGCACACACACGAGCAAAGTGGGCCAGTTAGCAGCACAGGTTCTGCGGTCAGACTGTAACAGCTAGCTCTTGCCCTGATACTGCTGGGTAACAAACAACCACAAAATCTCTTATAACCATAAGTTCTCACTTCATTGATGTGGTTTGGGGGGAACAAACAGCTGATTTTTAGCTTGAACCTGCTCAGATATTTGTGGCCAGCTGGGAAGGAGCTGACCTGGACTATAGAGCTGAATCTCCCTGTTTGACCTGAAGATCTGTGGGCCTGGCCCACCTGTCTGTCATCTTCCTGGGTCAAGTGAGCTGACCAGGGTGTATTTTCATAGCAATGGCCAGTGAGCCCGCCAGGAAATGTTCTTACAAGAAAAGAAAATGGAAACGTGCTACTTAAGACCTGTACATGAAACCAATACACTTCCAATCCTGTCTCCTGGTCTTGGCCAGAGGGAGTCATATAACTGAGCCTAAAGTCAAGGGTAGAGAAACGCACTCCACATCTCTGCTCAGAGATCCTGTAAAATTGTATGGCAAAGGGAGAAAATATCAGAGCGATAATGCAATCCATCTGTTCTAGACTGCATCTTTGGGAATCTCTACTTGGCTGCTTGCTAGCTGTGTGACCCTGAGCAAGTTACTTAACATCTCTGAGCCTCCATATTCTAAAAGAAAGACAACAATGGCAGCTTGCTCTCTGGTGGTTGTGAAACTCTGACTAATGCAGAAAAGTGGCTCTGCAAGGACAGCCATCTTGCAGCAGGAAGCCCTGGGCAGTGCAGGAACATCCCTGAGGGTGGAGCCCGCTCTGAGGTGGCAGATGGCTCAGAGAAGGAATCTAATCTTGGTGGAGTCGTTCAGCTGCCTGATGGAGTGACCCGAAGGCCCTCCACGCCGGACCTCTGTGACACCCGATTCCCCGCGTGGGCCACGAGTCCTTGCCTGAATGTTTCCACAGTCGTCTATTTTAAAACTCATTTGTTTATTCTAATGTGCTTGTGTGACAGTGGAATGCATCCCAATTCCTAGTTCACATGGGGAGCACAGGTTTTCAAGTCCCTGGTTGTACACAAAGTAGACTCACACCATTTGTGTCTTCGTGCATGTCCTTAGGGTAATGGTGACCACCCATTCCACCATCTTTCCTACCCACATCCCCGCTCCCTTCCCCTCCCTCCCCTTTGCCCTATCTAAAGTTCCTCCATTCCTCCCATCTCTCCCCTCCACCCCCATCATGGATCAGCATCCACTTATCAGAGAAAACATTCGGCTTTTGGTTTTTTGAGACTGGCTAACTTCACTTAGCATCATCTTTTCCAACTCCATCCATTTACCTGAAAATGCCATGATTTTATTCTCTTTTATTGCTGAGTAATACTCCACTGTGTATAAATACCACGTTTTTAATCCATTCATCTACTGAAGGGCATCTGGGTTGGTTCCACAGTTTAGCTATTGTGAATTGTGCTGCTATAAACATTGATGTGTCTGTGTCCCTGTAGCATGCTGTTTTTAGGTCCTTTGGGTATAAATCAAGGAGTGGAATAGTTGGGTCAAATGATGGTTCCATTCCCAATTTTCCAAGGAATCTCCATACTGCTTTCCATATTGGCTGCACCAATTTGCAGCCCCCCCCCAGCAATGTATGAGTGTGCCTTTTCCCCACATCCTCGCCAACACTTGTTGTTTGTATTCTGACGGGAGTGAGATGGAATCTCCCAGTAGTTTTGATTTGCATTTCTCTAATTGCTATCGATGATGAACATTTTTTCATATATTTGTTGATTGATTGCATATCTTCTTCTGAGAAGTGTCTGCTCAGTTCCTTGCCCATTTATTAATTGGGTTATTTATTTATTTATTTATTTTTGGTGCTAAGATTTTTGAGTTCTTTATATATCCTGGGATTAGTGCTCTATCTAATGTGCAAGTGGTAAGAATTTGTTCCCGATTTATAGGCTCTACTATTCACCTTACTTATTGTTTCTTTTGCTGAGAAGAAGATTTATAGTTTCAATCCATCCCATTTATTGATTCTTGACTTTATTTCTTGCACCAAAGGAGTCCTATTAAGGAAGTCGGGGCCTAATCCCACATGAAGGAGGTTTGGGCCTACTTTTTCTTCTATTCGGTGCAGGGTCTCTGGTCTAATTCCTAGGTCTTTGATCCACTTTGAGCTGAGTTTTGTGCATGGTGAGAGAGAGGGGCTTAATTTCATTTTGCTCCATATGGATTTCCCGTTTTTCCAGCACCACTTGTTGAAGAGGCCATCTTTTCTCCAGTGCATGTTTTGGCGCCTTTGTCGGTATGAGATGACTGTACCTGTATGTGGTGGTCTCTGTGTCCCCTACTCTGTACCATTGGTCACCGGCCTGGTTTGGTGCCTACACCATGCTGTTGTGTCACCATTGCTCTGTGGTGTCGTTTAGGGCCTGGCATAGCGATGCCCTTGTTCACTCTTCTTGGTGAGGACTGCTTTGGCTCTTCTGGGTCTCTTATTTTTGCAGATGGATTTCACGATTGCTTTTTCAATTTCAGTGAGGAATGTCACTGGGTTTTGACTGGAATTGCACTCAGTCTGAACAGAGCTTTTGGTAGTACGGCCGTTTTGGCAATATTAATGGGGTCTCTCCAAGAACCAGGGCGATCCTTCCATCTTCTAGGGTCTTCCTTGGCTTCTCTCTTTGCGTTCTATGGTTTTCATGGCAGGGGTCCTTCACCTCTTTCGTTAGGCTGATTCCCAGGTACCTCATCTTTCGGAGGCTGTTGTAAAGGGGGTGGCTTCCTCGTTCCCCTCTCAGAGGATCCATCACTGATGTAAAGAAATGGCCTTTGATTCATGGTGTTGATTTCAGCAAAGTCGCAGGATGTAAAACCCACAGCCTTTTCTTAAGCCTTGATTTTCTTTTCTTTTTCTTTTCTAAGCAACGAATAGCTCCTGAAAAGAAATCTTCAACAACCATTTAAATCTCACAACAGTTTATTTTTTCTTCCATTCAATTCATGCTAAACATATCCAGGAGCTTTTTATTCACAGTAACATTCAGAGCAGGAGGTGATTTTAGACCCGTCCGTCTGTCTGTCTGTAAGGCACGTGTCTCGGAGAATAGCAGGAAGTGTCCACGCTAAAGCTGACCACGGTCATTTGGGATGGTTTGGGGGTTGACTTTCACTTCTTACGCTTTGAAGTTCCTTGTAGTTTTTAAATGAGTTCATCATTTTTTATTTCACCCTGTGTTAACATCATCAGACTTTTAAAAAAATAGAATCTAAACTGCTGAAAAGACAGACCGAGAGATGCCATTGGGGGGGGTGTCCCCCACATCCCGAGGGACTCTTTCCAGAAGCTCATTAAGGATGACAGGGGTCCCACTCAGACCCCCTCCTCGTCTTCTTCCCCCTCTTTGGACCAAGTCTTCACCCTCCTCGTCCGTGAGGCAGCAGGTCCCAGCTGTGATGGCTGAATCAGAGAGACCAAGTCGATTAGCCAAAGAGGCTCAGCCGAAGCCCCATCTCAGATCCCAGCCTGGACTCCGCAGCTGGGCCTGGTGGAAGTTCGGTGTGGGAAGCTGGACGTCCACTTCTCAGCCAGGACTTGGAGCAGCGACTCTCTTTATCTTCTAGAATCCTGGTTGAGCTTCGCTGCTGCAGTGGGTCCCCCAGCCTAATGCTTCAGGGAGCCTTTTATGAATCACAATCAACTCTGGGGACATTTTTTTAAGTTGCTAATATTAATTTTACAGAAATAAAATCTAATTGCATTCCTCCTGGCTTTCCCCCTTTAACTTAATGTTATGGGCTTTTAACGGATGTTTTAATTAGACATTCCTATTAATGGGAATATGGTTCAATTTTCAAACGAGGGTCTGGGCTGCCAATATTCCCATTTGGACTTATAATTGAGGTGAGGAAATATTAACCACTTACCCCGGGTTCTTGCCTGGGATTCTGGGAGGATGCGGAGGTCACAGCAGATCAGACATGTAAGGGGCTGGGGGGACTGAGGATGGGGGTGGGCTGAGGTCATGGGGGGGACAGGGCTGGTCCCTGGGGGATGCAGGGCCCTGGATCAGCTGTTTCCATGTGGAGATGCCTGTCATTCCAGGTGCCCCTCTGCACCTCTCCCTGACTCTCTGGGTCTCTGGAATTCTCAGTTGGCAAGTGTATCCGTCTGATTTGCTGCGTAACAAACACCCCAACCCCAGTGGCTTTCCAAACCACCATTTATAACCTCATAATTCTGCAGGACAGCAATTTGGGCTGAACTTCACTGAGCTTCTGTTCTGGTCTGGGCCGGACTGGGCTCATCTGGGCTGGGCCTCTTCATGCATCTGTGGTCGACCTGCCCATGCGTGGGGGCTGGCTGTCTCACTGGGACAGCTGGGTGACTGTGATCTTTCTCCATGGGTCCCCCTCCCTCCTGCGGTCCAGCCCAGCCTACAGGGTTTCAAGAGCCACCAGAGGGACGTGCCAGGCTCAAATACTACTCAAGCCTTTGCTTGTCTGCCACCGTCCTGGGCCAAAGCTCGTCACCCAGAGGGCGCCGTCAAAGGTGAAGACGCTGTGCCACTTGGGTGGAAGGCAGGTGGGACAGAGACGGCTCTGAGGCACTCCACCAGATGTCCCCAGGGCCAGAGCCTGGAGGGCAGGCCCTGCAGCAGGCACGGTGACACCCTGTGACCCGTGCTTTGCCCTAAAGGACTCTC
This sequence comes from Callospermophilus lateralis, assembly GCF_048772815.1. Taxonomy (NCBI): domain Eukaryota; kingdom Metazoa; phylum Chordata; class Mammalia; order Rodentia; family Sciuridae; genus Callospermophilus; species Callospermophilus lateralis. The sequence continues at coordinate 38,941,371 of NC_135322.1, read as the reverse complement.
CAGGACCTGCCCCAGCGAGTGGCTGCCTGCAGGAAGACCAGCCGAGTGACCAGGAAACCGACTTTCTCCGACAAAGCTGCCACCTGTCATCTCAGAACAGAGTCTCGAGGTTTAAAGATTGGAAACCAATGAAAAGTTTGAAGCCCTGAACAGTCTGAAGAAGAAAGGGGGGCAGTTAGAATCAGCACTTCCCGCCCGAGGGAGAAATCCAAGCAGCGAATCAAGGCGCCTGCGGGAGGTCGGCCTCAGTAGTCGTCCGAGTGAAGCCGATTAAACCAAGAATGAGGTGCGACGGGGTGGAAACCAGGACAAGATACTTTCCAGAAGGGTAGAATATATGCATAGATTGTACCCAGGAATCCCACTCCATGGCACATGCTAAGAAATGAGAGCCCATGTTCACCAAGAAACATAGTCAATAATGGGCATCGTGGCATTGAAGGCTTGGAAACGACATCCAGGATGAACTGATAAAGACATTTTCAAGTAACCAAACAATGGAGTACTATACAGCAACGAAAACAGCCAAAGTATGGACCTGTGTAACAACAACATGGGTGAGTCTCACCAACGTGATGTTGAGTGAAAAGAGGCAAGATGCAGATTAATGCAGACTATAGGAGTCCTTACATGTGAAGTTCAGAGAGATTAAAAGCATACATTTAAGTATGAGCACATGAATGATAAAACAACTTCTAGAAGAGAGGGAAATATTCCATGAGGGGGATCATGATTGTTCAGGGGCACCTTAGGGCTCAGGAATGCTGCCAAGTGGCTGCCAACTCCTCTCTCTTGACTGGATGGTATGACATGAATCAGGAATCTGAATTTGAATTTGAATGGGATTCAGTGGTGCAATCATTTGGCTCCCATGAGTGTCATCTGGGGTCACTTGGTGGTATTAAGTTGGCTACTGTGGGTCATCCGAGGTGCCTTTGGTCACATCCTTGGTGCCCTGGTAAGATCAGCTGCAAGATCAGGCTCATCTGGGACCCCCACTCCTTCTCCATGTGCTCTCCTCACGCAGGGGTGGCTCCGAATTCTGGGACTGAATGTTCTAGAGACAGAAAGTGGAGGCCACAGGCCTCCCAAGGCCTTGATGTGCCTCCACCATATTCCATTCGTCAGAGCACCTAGTCCAAAAAGAGGGACCCTGGAGCCCACCTCTCCAGGAGGGGAGTCAACACTGAACGTCGTTATTGCTGTATTTATCGATCACCCCTGGTAAGAAATGGGGGAGGGAAACAGAACCAGAGTTCTCCTGTGGCCCTTCTTGAAGGAGCAGGTCCAGCACCTTCTTAGTCTGGGGTGGGGTCCTGGCTCCTGAGTACCCTCTGCCTGGCCAGGGGGCAGGGGATGAGCAGGCGTGTGGCAGAGTGTTGCCTGTGCCCCCCACCCCATGCCCAGGCAGCAGAGCCGCCCTGCCCACCACACCCCTGCCCAGGGCCCCTGCCAGCCCTCCCCTGGTCCCTGGAGGCCGCACAGCTGCAAGGAGGCTCTCGTGACCCAGTTGCCCATCGGCTCCCTCCTGGGGGCTCCTTTTAGTGTTTTATGGAGACGCAGATTAAAAGTGACAGTTCTGTGCCTTAGAGCTCAGTCACAGGGCTTCGCTTTAGCTCTTCCGCCTGCGACTGTGCGGCCTCAATTGAGCTGATCGATACCTCACTCTCCTTGTCTGTAAAATGGGGTGATAATAACACCCTCCGGGAGGTGTGCAGCTCACGTGGAGACCGTGAAGCCCAGAGAACAGTGCCCGCTCCGAGAGGGGCCTCTGTGAGTGTCGGCTCTTCTTTTTCTCATTGCAAAGCAAAAATGCACGTGGTGACGATCACACAGAAGCGCACAGGACCAAAGCCAGCCTTCCCCACGCTGGGCTTGGCCTCCCTCTCCCGCCAGAAGCAACCTCTGCTGGGAGTTGCTCAGATCCAGTGCCAGAAATGTCATCCAGGCACGTGTGTGTGACCTTGAAAATGTGGTGCCTGCGTGTGTGTGTGCCTGCGTGTGCGCGCATGTGTGTGTGTGTGCCTGCGCGTGTGCGTGTGCGTGTGTGTGTGTAAGTGCGAGTGTGCAGACATGCGGGAATGGATGTGGCAGTGCTGTGTCAGACCTGGGGAGAGCTCGGGGCACTTTGGAAACCCTGGCTTCTTAGCTCCGTGCCCAGGAGCGTGGCCAGCACATCTGGGTTGGAGCCCCCCAGCCCTGAGGGGGAGCTCAGGTCCTCAGGCCCCAGGGAAGAGGTGTCCGGAGGGAAAGTCTTCGGGAAGTGCTCCTCACAAGCTCTCGGGTCGGCAGCCCGACTGCGAATGGCTTTCAGGGTTTTGTCCCCAGTTCACTGTGTCACCTGGGCAGTGTCTTCCGTCTGGCCTCGGCTGGCCCCTCTGCCAAGTGGGTGTCAGACACACCTTTCTCCAAGCAGGACGTTGTCGGGGACTTGGAGGGGCATGGACACTGACCACCGACCCGGTGACACTAGTCCAGCTCTCTCCAGTGTCGCCCGGGGCCAGGGGATGGCAGGGTTCCCATCTTGTGAGTGGGAGCAGTGGCCAGGCACATTCCACACGCCCCCTCAGAGCAGCCCTGGAAACGTGCCACTGAGGCGTGGGGACTCGGGGACCAAGGCCAAAGCGGGGAGGAGGCGACTGTCCTGGGACCGCCTGAGCTGAACCCGGGCGCTGGAGACGCCGGGCGGGCGGCCTGGGTTTGTGTTGGACACAGCGCAGCCGCCGTCGCAGTAACCGAACCCGCTGCTGTTTGTTTGTCTAAATAGAAGACGAGGCTGGGGCCCGGGTGGCTCCACCAACAGCCCAGGGCCAGGGAGGTGGCTGCCAGCTGGGCAGCCACAGCCGCAGGGACTGAGCAGGGGCCCCCCCGAGGCCAGGCCGATGGGGCTTCCAGGGACATGGTGGCCGCTGGGGAGCCTGGGCCGTCCTGGGGACCCTGTTCAGAAGTGGAGGGCAGGAAGCAGGGGGCCGTACTGACCCCACTGTTGCCTGGAGAGGCCTCCTCCCTCCGCCCGGCTCTGCCCGCTGCTCGGCCCAGGGGGTGGGGTCCTAGGGGTTTCCTGGGCTCCGTGGGCCTGTCCAGAGCTGCTCAGGGCCGAGGTCCCCTGGCCTCTCTTCTGAGTGGAGGATCCACACAGCAGCAGAGGGCGGCGGGTGTCTCTGAGGCCAGCAGAGCTGTGGGCACTGAGCAGCCACCCAGGGGACGCCCTGAGGTCCTCACCGCGGGTCCCTCTCTGTCCCAGGGCATCCCTGAAAAGACAGGGGAAGCAATGGGTGGCACCAAGAATTAAGAGATCTTTGTTGTGTTGTGAAAAGGGAGAGAAAGACAGAGAGAGACGCAGACCCAGGGAGACCTGGAGGTAGGCATGGATCTGGACTTGGACTTGGGGTGGACAGAGGTAATGGGCACAGATACCAACGTAGCTGCAGACTGGGATATGAGCCGAGTGGAGGCTGGAAAGGTCGGGAAGAGCCACTCTTAGGGTTCAGAAATGGTCTCATCCGCCAATTTCATGTGTCTCCACCCAACAATTGGAGTCGTACACACAGAAATGTCCAGACAGCGTGGATATAGACAGATGTAGACACATGGAGACTTCAATACGCATTTCCATTGTCTGGGGGGGACTGAGCTCAGGGACACCCGACCACGGAGCCCCATCCCCAGCCCTATTTTGTATCTTATTTAGAGACAGGGTCTCCCTGAGTTGCTGAGCGCCTCGCTTTTGCTGAGGCTGGCTTTGAACTCAGGATCCTCCTGCTTCAGCCTCTGAGCGGCTGGGAGTACCGGGGTGCGTGTCCGTTTTTGACTGATACAATAGTCACTGGGTCCTTAGTTTTCCTGAACTGGCGGAGACAAATGTCACAGTCCTTTCCTCTGCCCTTTGTACCCCCTCATCCCACCGCCCCCCAAGTTCCAAGACCTTGGTATGGACCAGAGGCCTCTGCTCCTAAGGGGCCTCTGCTTCCTCAGCTGGGGGCAGGCCCCCCCCCCAGGCCTTTGGGAGGTGGGATGAATCCACCAGCACCTGCCCGGGACACAGTGGCTGGGACAGCTGGGGGCGTCCCTCCTTCCCTCACCCTGTTCTTACTGGGCTCTTTTCTTGGGTGGCTGCCAGGAGGGAAGACGTGCTTTGGCTACTGTGCCCGGGGAGATGCCCAAACGTTCTGTTCTTATGAAACTTTTTTTTAAATTACAGAGTTAGCCAAGTTCATTTTCTAGAATACGGCAACATCAAGGAAGGAATAACGGCTTCCTGATTCCGTAACCCGAGAGGGCCAGGGTTGTTGTTCTATATTACAGAGGATTCTTTCATTTTTTTATTTGCAAGTAAAGAAAGTCTGACTAGACTGAGTTTAGGACAAAGGAGGATTTACCGTGTCATGTGACTAAAGAGTTGAGAAGGATTTGTCAGGCGTCAGGCATCAGCTGTGTCTCAGGGATCCTTCCGTCCTTCCAACTTGGCTCCTCCGTGTGGCCTCATCCTGTGGCAGGTCTTCAGTGAGGTGGTTCCCACGGTTTGTGCAAAAGTCTCAGAGCTCCATTTGATTGGCCGAGACCGGGTCATGTGTCCATTCCTGAACCAATCACTGGCTCAATTCTGATTGGCCAGGCCTGAGTCACATGGCCATGCTGGGGCCTAGGGTGGAAATCAGTTCCCCGGGAATCCATGGCCTGAAGGTGAAGGGGCCAGTTCCCCAAAGGAAAGGGGGTGCTGTGTCCCCCCGAAGGCCACATGGAGTCTGGGCGGGTAAAACAACTCTCGGCGGCTCCATACCTGAAATACAATCGTGAGGAAGACATTGTCCCCAGGGTTACATAGTCCAAAGGGTTGGGGAGCTTGGAGGGGCGTAGGTACCCACCCGCCACCCAACACCAGCAGCACAGCCCCCCGCCCGCCATCGCTCCACAGGTGCCTCCTGCCTGGGTGCCCCCCAAACCCCACACCAGCCCCCCACATGGGCCACCTCCGAAAAACAAATTTCCTAGCAGACATGTCCCCTCTAGAGAACCAAGGTGACCCCAGGCCCCGACTCTGCACCTCAAAGGCTTTGGAAAGGAAAAATGACATCAAATCCCTTACGCCCCCCGCAAACAGGCAGTCACCCCACCGTCAGAAGATGAGGGCTCTGGCCTGCCTCTGCCCTGACCTCTCCCCTCCGGTCCCCAGGGGCCCAGCTGTGAAGGAAGAACTTGGATGTGAGTCACAGAACATTGGGGGGCCAACTCCAAAATCATCACCCTGATTTCCTTTTTTTTTTTTTTTTTTTCTGTACCGGGGATTGAACCCAGGGACACTTAACCACTGAGCCACATCCCCAGCCCTTTTAAAATGCTTTTTTTAGAGACAGGGTCTCACTGAGCTACTTAGGGCCTCAGTAAGTTGCTGACTTTGAGCTCGAGATCCTCCTGCCTCAGCCTCCTGAGCCACTGGGATTATAGGCGTGTGCCACTGCACCTGGCAGCACCCCGATTTTCTTTGGGAAAATGACCTCTCTCCCTCAGCCAGACAAGTCAGCCAGACAAGGCCCGTCCTCTCCTGCCACTCTGCCACCAGGGGACAGGTCAGTGATCAAGGTGCCAACCAGGGGCCCCTCGGGGATTTGGGTTCATGGGGCCAAGGACACGCAGACGCAATGAGGACGGGTTTTCTTCCCCCAGCTGTGGTCTGCCAACTCCTCCTTTGGCCACACAGCTGTGGTGGCTGCTCCTTAGGCTTCTAGAACATTCTTGCCATGTTCAAACCCATGGTTCCGTGCCATCCTGCCATTGATTTTCCTAATGCTGGGGGGTCTCTGTTGCTTACAACCAAAGGACCTAAGCCAACCATGCTCGAGGGGTCCCTTCGATTTTGCAGTCACCTGAGGCAGATAGCTGTGGCAGAGCTGCTCCGAGCACCCCTGCACACTGTCCCCTCTTCCTCCTGGGCATGCTGCATGCGAGACTGCCCAGGTGCTTCTCCACTTCCAATAGGGTCACATCCCGATACACCCACCCACGGCGAGTTGATAACATTGAAAGTGGAGATGAGCTTATGCACGTAACCTACCCCACACCATGGTTTAGCCAAACCCACCTTCAAAGCCCTCAGAACACTTAGGTGAGAGTGAGTTCTGGCTGTTGGAATGCAGGCCGTAAGGGGTCGTGTGGCTCTCTGGCTGGATCCAGAGAACTTCAGTGTGAGTCTCCAAGGAGAGGACTCTGAGACCCCAGAGGAGGTGCAGGGCCAGGGGTTGGAAAGCACCTGACAGTGGAGCCCTGAGTCGCCTCAGCCCCATGCCCTGCCACCACTTCAGAGCCCAGAGACAGAACTGGAGCTCTTTTCTGTGAAGCCACAGAGACACTGGGGTTTAGTCGTTATAGCAGCTGACACGGTGTGCACTGACTCATACAGCCATTCTCCCAGGAAAAAATCCCTACGGCTTCCAACTGGCTAAGAAGACACCCACGAAAGCCAAGAAGTGACTCCTAGCTGCTGCTTCCCTTGTCATCCAGGGGGTGGGCTCCCCAGACCCCAGGCTGGGCACGTCTCCCGTAACACTGCAGAGGCTTGATTGGCAGAGAGCCTCAGCTGAGGCCGGCCACCGGGGGACTGCTCCTTTATTGCTCCTTCAAGTAGAACCTGCAGTTACATTAACAGTGAAGCTCCATCAGGGAGCCGGGGATTTTGGAGTGACTTTCGAATGTTCTAGAATCTTCCCTCCAGAGTTCCCTGGGCTGGGCTTCTTTTCCCAGAGCACTTTGGGAAGATCCTTCCGTGAGCAGAGGAGCAGATGTTGATTTGCATATATGCATGTTTCTGGCCTCTGATGAGATTAGGAGGTGCATTTTTAATCAAAGCCTCCAGCGAGGCTGGGCCCTGGGAGGCCGACTCGGGGAGGGAAGAGGAAATGTCACAGCTTTGAGGGAGCCAGCCTGGGAGAGGGGCTCTCAGGACCGGGCCTTGTTTACAAAGTCAGAGGGGCTGGCGGGGCTCTGCGGCTGGAAAGATGGCAGGAGGCTCAGAAGTGGGGATGGCTGTCCTGAGCCCCCGCACTTGCTACCTGTGACACCCCGCACAAGTCCTGTCCCTCGCAAAATGGACCCTGAAGTTCTCCAAGTCATTGTGCAAAGGAACAAACACCTCAGGATGCAAAATGCCTCGTATATAACCTGCCCTGATCACGCAGGGGCAGGAAATAGCTCCTACGTTTGTGCAGAGGGAGGCCTACCCTCCCTAACCCCTGGGCCCTCATCTTGTGGGAAGAAAGGGCTACACATCCAAGTCCAAGGGGGTCATGGGTCAGTCCTAAAAGGAACTACCCTTCTCCCACCAAGACGCACAGTTTGGAGATGGATGTAGTATGGAAATTCCCCAGCATCCTTCTTGGAGGATGGGAGATACATACCTTTTATCCAAAGAGGATGTTAAGAAAATCGTTCCAGGGTGGACTCTGAGTACCTTATGGCACAGAGCAGAATAACCTGAAGGGTTTTTAAAATATGAATTGTTCCTGCACAGATTCCTCGAACGCATCCAACAGTTTGCTACCTCAGGGCCTTTGCACTAGATTTTTTCCTCTGTTTAGAATGCCCCACTTTCCTTCATGTCTCTGCTGAATTCTTACCTCCTTCCCTGACCACAGGAGCACGGTTCCTCATGGGTCGGTGCTGAGCAGGGCGTCCCTGTGGCCTGCCGAGGTCAGCTCCCTCCTGGGCTCCTGAAGGAGCTTGAAACTGCTCTTCAGGAGACAAAGTTAATAGGGCCTCCCTGCATGGAGGATGAAAGCCACTGTGTGCGGGAAGTAGAGACCTACATCACCTCCACCCACACCTCCCTGCCCCCATCTCCTTTGCTCCGCCCCCTTTGAAGCGAGGCCTGCGCCAAGCTGGCCTCCTTGGTGTTCTTTGAACACTCAAAGCACATCCTGCCCCTGGGCCTTTGCACTTGCTGTTGACTCTTCTATAAGCTCTTTTCAAGGCCTGCGCTGTCCTCATCTCCCCAGGGATCTCCCCAGGGAGTCCTTTGCTGACCACCCGATTTATGTGATGCGTGTGTCCTCTCTCACACCCCCAAGAAGTCAGCTCCCTGAGCACACAGGCTTTTTTCTGGTACAAGGGGTTGAACCTGGAGGTACTTAACCAATGAGCCTCCTCCCCAGCCCTTTTTATTTTTTATTCTGAGTCAGGGTCTCTCTGAGTTGCTTAGGGCCTTGCCAAGTTGCTGAGGCTGGCTTTGAACTCACGATCCTCCTGCCTCAGCCTCCTGAGCTGCTGGGATGACACTGTGCCCTGCTGAGTGCAGGGGCTTTTGTTGTGTTTGTTCTCTGCTGTATCCTCAGCTTCTGGAATGTTGTTTGGTGCATTCTTGGTGATGTGTGTGTGTGTGTGTGTGTGTGCACGCGTACACATGGAGCACAGGTTCGCGTGTGTGATTAATTGTACCCGCACTGCCAGGCCTTCAACCACCCCTGGCACACAGCGGGGCAGGTTTAGGTTGGGTTCTTTGGGGCCGATGCTAAGACAGAGTCGGGTGATTTATTAGGATGCATCCCAGGACCGACCCACAGGATGGGGAAGGGATAGGGAAGGAAAAGGGACCAGGCAGGCCCCTACAGAAGGTCCCTGGGGCTGGGCCACGGCTCAGCCAGCAGCGCTGCCCGTCAGAAGTGAGGAGGTGCTGATTTTATCCCCAGCCCATCGTGCTGCGGAAGGGTGAAGGGTCCAGGTGCCTCTGACTGTCCGTGTGTCCAGGCCACCTGTTCCAGCAACCTGAGGGCAGCCCAGTGGCCCAACAGGCGGGTGCTGGCTGGGGGCGGGGGTCGGGGCGGCACACCCCCCAGAGCTGCCGTCCACTGTTCAGCAAGGTGGGGAGGCCGGGCGGGGCCTGGTCCTCCGGCTCGCAGGGCAGGCACCTGGTGCATTGGCTCACGGAGCCCTGCAGCCCGGCTCAAACGCAGCTGGAACATTCTTGCAGCTGAAGAAGTGACCTCATTCCGTGCCACCCCGTACCCCCTCCCCACACACTGTTCACTCAATGAGGACACTGGGTTTGAGAAGGTTCCAGAGGCAGCAGATACCCCACGCCCACTGGCCCCTCCCGAGGCCCAGGCAGGCTGCCCGGCTCTGTCCATCTGCTTGTGCCCCGGGGTCAAGCCCTTGGCGATGCCGCCTCTGGGCAGACCTGGGGCCCTTCCTCTGCTGCCCGTCCATTTAGGACCTGCCCCTCCCTCCCACCGCCGAGCTCTGCTTTCTCTCCTGGCCTTGGACTCCCCCCTTCCCCGTGGACCCGCACAGATGTGCTGAGTGACCCCTCTCCCAGCCCTGTCCTGGGCCAGGAGAGAGCGCCTCACGCTACCAGCTGTCTCGTCACACAGGATGCTGTGGGTGCCCTCTCCCTGGGGGGGGGGGGGCTCTACCAGGGACCCCAGGGCCTGCAGGGGGCCTGGCTTCTCCCAGGGGCGTGACACTTAATAAGTGACCCCACCTCCCCTTGACCCGCAGGAGAAGGAGAGAGGCCAGTTAAACCCTGGGGCCTGGGACCGGGTATTGCAAGGCGGCTGTGACCTTGAGGTTGGCCAGAGTCCCCCCCTCAGGTCCCCCTGCCTCCTAGTGGTCTCCGGGCTGCAGTGACTTCTGCCCACCTCGTTCCCTTTTCTAGAACCCTCTGGAGCCAGGTCAGACTCTGGTGCCCCAACAGTTAACCGCCCCTGCCTGGCATCCAGCTGCCCACTGCCCAGTGGACTTCTGGGGCCAGCCGAGCGCGGAGCCGGCCGAGCGGGGCCAGGCCCAGGTTGATTTTCCTGCTGACAACCACCCCCGGCCCAGCAGCTCCCAGGACACGTCCCAGCCTGGATCCCTGGCTCGCTCTCTCGCTCTCTCCCTCGCTCTCTCCGTATAAAAACAACTTTATCTCTAAAGAGCAAATAACACCCAGCGCTCATAACAGATGCCAAGAACTGTTTCTGTTTTGATTTTTGAAAATAAAAATTCAACTGTGTTCAATAAAATTCGGAAGGCGCTTCCCTCTGTGGAAATTAAAGGAATCCAAGCGCCCGGGAAGCCACCGACCTTCCTAATTAAGGGCCCGGCATCGGCGGGAACCCGCTCCCGACAACCCGCCCGCGTGCGCTGAGCCGAGAACAAAGCCGCCCCCCATCAATATTTCATTCTCTCTTTTCTTCCGCGATAACAATGCCGTGTGTTCCGAGCGCGCCCCCCAAAAAGACATGCAGAGCTATGTTAATCAGGGTGTAAATAATTGACACCCCAGATCTCGCTGTGTCGTCGGCGCTGTGCAGAGCGGGCTGAGCCTCGGCCGGTAATTGCATCTGTTCCCGGCCATGGCCTCTGTCTGTCTGTCTGTCTGTCCAGTTTGGCAGTGTGCACTTAGGGAAAGATCGTCCCCGTTTCTCTTAAATTACTCCCATCCCCAGGTGGTAGGTGCTGTCTGGCTTTGAGCTGGAGGCTGGGAAGATGGGGGAACCTGGGGCTGGCTCACAGGAGGGAAGTTCTGCAGCTTGTCCTGCCTGGGCCAGGGGCCAGGCCACCCCCCAGTCTCTGCCTTCCTTCTGGGCACAGTCTCCCGATTCCGGAGGAGCAGGAGAGGGAGAGGGAATAGTGTTTTACAGATGGAAGGAAGGGAGGGAGGGAGGGGTGACTTTGTCCTGTGGTCCATGGGGACTATTCTAGTGGGACAGTACAACCAGGAGAGAGACTGAACCTTAGCCCTGCGTCCCTAAGGTCACTTGGAGGAGCTACTGGGTCCTGTAATGGCACTCACAGGAGGAGCCGTGGGGGTCCACACCCTGAACTCCAGCCACACTACCAAGGTGCAAGTCCCAGCTCTGCCACCTGCTGAGGTGACTTTGAGCAGGTTCTTGGCCTCCCTGCCTCCGGTCCTCACAGGCTTGTGGACATCCAGTTGTGACGTTAGGTGGATTACATCAGGACCAGGTTGGGCAGGGATTCCTGAGCCCTCATCTGAGCGGAGCTGCCCACGTCCACAGGCGCTGAGCGGGAGGTGACGCAGGGGTGGGACCCAGCCCCCTGCCTGCCAGTTCTGTCCTTGCTGCCCATGTACCGACGTCACCGTCAGCCCACGGTGTGCTCTGCCACCCTGACCAGGACCCGGGACTCGGCCGGGTGCTCTCACACCTGCGGCCTGTGTTCTGAACCTCCGGCCATCGACCCACTCAGCTCACCAACAGCTGTGTCCTGGAGCCCCCCCAGGGCCACCTGTGTCCAGGGCCTGGGAGCCCACTTGGAGATCAAGGTGGCCACCAGACAGCCCATGGCACCCCTGGCCACAGGGAAGCCCAGTCCTCTCTGTGGATGAGCGAGCAGAGGTGCCCCTCCAGGGAGGGCCAGGCCGGAGGGGCCCTTCCTGCAGACCCCGGGCGTCCTGCCTGTGGCCTCCTGGCCCCGTCTTTCTCCCACTCCCAGCCTCAGAGGTCACTGCTGGGCTCCGGCTCAGCTGCGCAGGGCTCACCCCGGGCCCAGGGCCAGGCCCGCCCGTCTGCGCTCAGCCACCGAGGAACACCCCCGCTCCTGCCCTGGGACTCCCCAGGGGCCAGTGCTGGCTGCCACCGTGTCAGGGTGAGAAGTAGACGCTCCTTGGGGTCCCCCAGTGCTGGTCACAGAGACCCACAGCAAGGGGCAGCTCCAGTTGAGAGGGCAGCCAGGAGGGTGACTCACCCCCAGTGGACAGCAGAAGGTGTGGCCCACGGAGGAGCCCAGTTACACCAGCAGAGGGAGGGAGGGAGGGAGGGAGGGACAGATGGATGGATGGACAGGTGGACGCATATGGATGGATGGATGAACGGGTAGGTGGGAGGGCAGGCGGGTGCTGGTGGACGCACAGGCAGATGAGTGGATGGACGGGGAAGAGCGCGGTGGGCCATGGCTGGGTGGACAGATGAGGGGACTGTTGTGGTGACCTGCCGTCCTGTCCCCAGAGCCCTCTCCTCGGATCCTTTGGGCCCAGACGTGTCGTCTCTGGTTTCTGAAGCCGTCTCCTGTGGCTGCCCCGGAGCCGGGCTGCACCAACAGGGTGACCTCTGGACACCCAGATGAGTGGCCCCGGGGAGCCCCGAGGCCTGGAGTTCCTGGGAGCGCCATCGTCGTCAAGGGGGACGTGAGATGAGGTAAGGGTCTCCTTCCCCCGAGGGTCTTTCAGTCTGGTGCAGGGGGATTGCCGGGAGGCCCACCCTCGCTGCACCCCTGAAACTCGGGCCTTTGCCACAAGGTGTCACTTACCCCCGAGACCCCCAGGTGGGGACGGCCTGCTCCTGGGAGCGGCCTGCGGGGTCCGGGGCTGCGGTCCCCTCGGCACAGCCCGGGAGGCTTCCGCCACGGCCACCAAATGCACGGCCGTCCTCGGGGGCCCGGCACCCCCTCCCTCTCATTTTCTTTTGAAAACAAAAATCACTGCTTGAGGCCTCCCCCGGGTGGCTCCTGCTGGGCCTGACCTGAGGGGACCTGCGTCCCCCGGGATCCGACCCCCTCGGGAAGGGAGGCCGTGTGAGGTGCAGCAGGCCCAGGCTCTGAGCGCGAGGACGCCCACGCGCCCTGCTCCCGCCTGCCCAGGCCCTGGGCTGGCTCAGTCCCCTGGGCCACCTCAACAGCTGGCCCCGTCCACCCCACCCCACCTCTCCACAGCTCCCCAGGCCCTGGCTGCTCCCTAGAGACCCTGGGGGACAGTGATGGCCTTCTCCCCCCCACCCGGGATCCTTAACTCAGGGGAGCACTGTGCGCCAACCTCCAAGAGCCCAGGCAGGGCAGTCCTGGCCTCTCTTGACCCTTTGCAATGTCCACTCAGCCAACCCTCATCTTCTGGGCCCAGCACAGCGAGCAGAGCACAGCCGCAGGGTCTGGGCCTGACACGGGCGCTCGTCTGGTGGGGGCGACCGTCGGACCGGCTGTCCCACCTCAGGGCCTTTGCCCGTGCCGACTCCCAGCCGGGATTGCTGGCCCTGGCTGCCCAAGGTTCGGCCGAGAGCACATTTATCCCAGAAGCCCTTCTCCGATGCCCCCTTGTGGTGTCTCCCCTCCGTCTTTTTCCTGGGACGCCGCTGGGCGGCCTGGAAGCTGTCTGTCTGTCTGTCTGCCCTGGGTCTCTGAGCAGGACAAGGACTTCCCCTTTTGGCCAGACTCTAGTGGCCCTTGATGGCCTTTGCCAGCGGATCCCTGGGCTCTCCCAGGGGCGCACCTCCCCCATCCCCTTCCCTCGGGGGTTCCTGACGTCTCTGGTGGACTCCAGTGGCTCCTCCACCCCAGGATTCCGCACCTGAGGGACGTCCCTGTGTGGCCTCCTGGGGTCTCTGCCCTCAAGGTTCCTAGTCCTCGGCCCAAGGCCTTAAATGCCAACGTCCCCCCGGGACTTTGTCCCTTTCTGACCCGCCTCGGCCCTGTCCCTTCCTCCTCACCCTCAGCCCTCTCTTCCTGGACACCCCGTGGTCTTCCACGGATCCACTGACCCCACCTGGGCACTGGGGTCGGCCGACACCCTCACCTCAGAGCCTCGGAGCAGCCACCTCTCAGGTGTCCTGTGGCCCCAGCGACCTCGGCACCTCACAGGACACAGCGGTTCAAGCCACACTCTGCTGCCCGGCTGCCCGCATTCCAAATCGAGTCCTGACCCTGTGGCCTGCTGTGTGGCCTCAGGCTGGGTCTTAGCCACTCTGTGCCTTAACTTTCCGTCTATAAGACGGGGATCAGGTGGCAGTCGTGGGAGAACCCAGGGTCCCTAGGGCTCAAGCCCCCTGTAAGGGTCCCACTCACAGGAGGTCCTGGGGGGCTTTCGGGGGCTGACTGTGGTCTCCTCGGCCCCCAGACCCTCCCACGGCCCACGTGGTCCCCAGGCTCTGCCCTGGCCCTGCTAAATAGAGTTCAGTAGAGTCCACCTCGAAGCTGCCCCGCCCCTCCTGGCCCTGGCCCCTCCCCTGTCTCTGGTCCTGAGCAGCCCCCTCCTCACTCCTCCACCAGGACCCTCACTCGGCCCCCAGCCCGAGGCAGGAGCCGTGGAAGGTTCAGCCGGAGCTCGGTGCTGCTCTCGCTGCCCCAGGACGCAGTGTGGAGGCTGAGCGGGCCCAGAGCCCCTGGAGACCTGGTGTCACCAGTGCCCCCCGCCCACGGCTTCCTGTCCCACCCGCCCACCCGCCAAACTCCCCGGCGCCGCCCTCCCGCCGGCCCAGCCTTGCTCCCTGGGGAGTCGGGCCTGGCCGTCCCTGTCTTGGCCTGTGAGGCTGCACGCGGGGGTCCTCAGGTCAGCGGCGGCCGGGCTGCTGACAGTTTCCTGCCGCTGCAGGCCCGACGCCCTTGCTCTCTTGATGATGCTCCAGTCTCAGTTCTGAGCAGCCAGCTTCAGTGGCCTTTTGGAAGACTCTTCTCCTCCATGGCAGCTCCCTTCTTCAAAGCCAGCAGGAGAGATTCTCCTCCTTCCAGAAGGTTCCAGGTCTCTCCTTTAGGCTGGCCTCCACCTGATTAGGCCAGACCCACCCAGGATAATCTCCCTTTTTCTGAATTCAAAACCAACTAACAAGAGACATCAGTTATAGCTGCAAAATCCCCTTCCCTTTCGCCTTCTAATGCAGCATAACCACAGAGTGACATCTCATCTGTTCCCCCCGAGTTCTGATTGTGCTCAGGGGGAAGGGGTGATGCAGGACACCAGGACTAGAGGGCAGGGATCTTGGGGGCTCTATTAGCACATCTTTCATTACTATGATAAAATACCCAAGGCAGGTCAACATTATAAAGAAAAGAGGGTTATTTAGCTCATAACTTGGGGGTGGGGGTTCAAGGTATGGCACTGGTATCGGCTCAGCTCTGGTGAGGGCCCTCTTGGCTACCCCACACCACAGGAAGCCAGAGAGAGCCTGGGGTCCCAGCAGCCCCATCCCCTGCTGATCCAAGGACCTCCACTGAGCCCCACCTCCGGAGCTCCACACCCTGTCCACCACCACACTCTGGGGACCAAGCCTCCACACCAGCACCTTAGGGGACAGCCCTCTCCAGGCACCTTTCAGGCCCTGGTGCAGGAAAAGCGCCAGTAACTCCATGGAACGTGTGCACGGGGGAGTCCGACGGCGGCCCTCAATCGCCATCCTGTCCGGAGGGCGGACTGCAGCTGGGTTCTTCTGGAAGCTTCTCCGGGGTTCACCCGATGACCAACCCCTTCTTCAAAGACACCTTCGGATGTCACCTCTCCTGGCCCCGTGGAGTCCACAGCCCTATCCCTGCTCCGGGGTCATGGGGTGGGAGGGGCAGGTGTCCCTGGGGTGTGGACAGAGCGAGGGTCCCCGTGTCCCCCGGGAGTCCCTTCCCCTGTGCTGCAGTCAGCTCCACTCTCTCCTCCCACCCGCCTTGGCATCCACCGTGTCCCTCCATGGCAAGCGGCAGGTCCCCGGGGACACTGAGACTTTGGGCAGGAACCGGGTAGCTGTTCTGTGCAGCCGGCTGCGCAGAGTCGCCGCTGAGAGGCCCACGGCATCCTTTATTTATTTGCGTTGAGATCTTCATCGGGAGGGGAAGCATCTGTAATAGATAGGTCACCTCTCGGGCAGCCTGCGGGTGGAGTTGTGGGTGGCCTCCGTCCCAGACCTCGCCGTCTCCACTCAGTGAGTAACTCACCTGGAAACCTTTCCGGGCACCAAGGAGCGGTCAGGAGAGAAACTAGTGCTGACTGAATGCCTACTGTGTGCTGGACACTTCTCACACATTCCTTCACTTAATTCTCCAAACTGCTTGTGGCATGAACGGCACCATCATGACCCTGTACAGATGAAGAGAGCAGGGCTCAGAGAGGTCTAGTAATTTTCCAAAGATCACACAGTCTCTCCATCTGAAGTCCCAGGTCTTTCTACCACATCATGTTTCCTGAGACCTGAATTGAGAAATCCTAACAAATTTCAACACTGAGCAAAGGTGGGTGTGTAAGGACAGGCCGTGAACTTGGGGTGGATAACGGGAAGGAAATGAGACAGACCCCAGGGAGTTGCTGATGGAAACCTGTGGAGTCCTGGGTCTCTGAGCCCTTCCTCGGTGACAGGCCCTGTGCAGAACCCGTTAGCCCGACCAACCCTCGGCCACCCTGCAGGGTGGCTGCCTGCCCAAGCTCCCCAGGTCTGAGCGGCTGAGCTGGGACTCGAACCTGGGCCCTGGGTTGTAATACCGGGGATTTCCTGGTCCTTGGTGCCCACCAGCTCCGGGGCTTCACCCTCACCCAGTCCTCACGAGCATCCCCGTGAGTCGGGGAGGAAGGAGTCCAGCGGGAAGGACTCGGCCACAGAGAGGCGGAGCCCACCCCAGGGCCAGGCCAGGGCAGGGCTGGCAGGAGGCTCAGAGGGTGGGGGCCGTGCCACGTGGCTGCTCGCTGTGACTCCCTGCCTGTCTGCTGCCGGCTGGGCTCAGCACCTCGGGGAGAGGAGGAGGCCTTGCCAAGGGCCAGGCTGGGGCGCACAGGCCCAGCCACACACCGCGGGCCTCTGTGCAGGCTTCCTGGGTCAGGGGGCCTTCTCTCCTGCCCGGGACCCTGCCCTTCCTCTTCGCCTTCCCTCAACTTTCCCCGCTAACTCCTCAGGCAGGACTCCCTCTGCAGGACACCCGAAGGCCCCTTCCCGGCTCCTGCTGCCCCCACGTCCTACACCAAGCCCCTGGGCCTTAGCCCGCCCCCTGACCAGAGCCGGGAGGATGGCTGGACAGATGCACAACATCATGCCCAGACACACTGCCAAATCCCAGGGGATGAACACCACAAGCCCCTGGGGGTAGCCTGTCCAGGGGGCCAGACGGCTTCAGAAAGGAAGGGGCACGTGTGCATGCAGTGCGTGGGTCTTCACTTTTTAATTAAGAAAAGGTAGCGCTGGGCGTGTCAGCTTACGCTTGTCATCCCAGCGGCTCGGGAGGCTGAGGCAGGAGGATCGCCAGTTCAACGCCAGCCTCAGCAAAAGCAAGGTGCTGAGCCACTCAGTGAGACCCCGTCTCTAAATAAAATACAAAATAGGGCTGGGGATGGGGCTCAGTGGTCGGGTGCCCTGGAGTTCAATCCCCGGTACCCAAGAAAGAAAAGAAAAGGTATCAGAGTAAGGAGTGTTCATGATTGTGAACGTCAGGTCATTTTATAAGGTTTAAGAAGAACAGGAGTCCTCTGCCCCGACCCTGCCCCTCATCCGCAATGTCCACCCCCAGGACATCAGCCTTCAACTCTTCAAGCTCTTTCTTCTACCATTTACCATATTTCTGCGTAATAATGGCAATTATTTAAATTTAGTGGCCTTATGGGGATATAATTGACATTTGGTGAACTATGACTACTCAGAGTATGTAACTTGGTAAAAGCTGGGATACGTGTGTGTGCACACGGAACTGTGACCAGGTCAAGGTGATGAACATAGACACAGTCCCTCGATTTCCTTCTGCTCCTTTGTGATCCCTCCCTCCTCCCCCCTCCCTCACTGTGACTCCCATCTTGTCCCCATCAACCAATAATCTCCTCTATGTCACTGTCAGTTCATTTGTGTTTTCTAAAATTGCACACAAATATGTGCCGCAGCCCGGCTGGCTGGGCAAACTAACCGGGGGGTGACAAGCAACTTGTGTAGATTGATACAGCAGGAGAGGGAGCCATTTATTGTAGGACAGGAGGGGTATATATACATTCCACACAGCTTATCTAATTAACATAAACTAGATACAGCAGTCAACCAATAAGGAATCTCCACACTTCATGGCTCGCTGGCGTTACTTCACAAACCACTCCCTCTGACAAAGTGCCAGGTGCCATCCTGACTTGTTTACAGACCCTAACAACATATGATCATGTAACATAGACCTTGTTTTCCTTAGCTTCTTTTTTTGTGGGGGTGGGGGGATACCAAGGATTGAACCGAGGGGCATTCAAGCACTGCATTGCATCCCCAGCCCTATTTTGTATTTTATTAGAGACAGGGTCTCACTCATTTGCTTAGTGCCTCTCCATGGCTGAGGCTGCCTTTGAACTGAAGATCCTCCTGCCTCAGCCTCCAGAGCAGCCAGGATTACAGGCACATGCGACTGTGACCTGCAGCCTCTTTTCTTTAACGTAGCTACTTTGAGATTCCTCCATGTTGTGGCCTTAATCAGCTCACGCCCTTCAGAGCTGACCCCTTCCCATTGGGTGGAAGTGACCCTATCACTTCTCTGTTCTTTTGATGGGCCTTTTGATGACTTCTAGTTTTTGACGATTACAAAGAGAATTGCTGTGAACCTCATGTGCAAGCCTTCCCATGGACACACGCTTTGGTCTCTCTTGGGCAAATACCTAGAAGTGCCATAATTCTGTCCTATGATGGGTGTGTCCATAACTCTTTTAAGAAACTACCAAAGTCTTGCAAATGGCGGAACCACTCTGCCGTGGCGCCAGTGCTGGGTAAGGAAGAGGTCAGGTTCCTCCACGCCCTTGCCCACACTTGGTATGCTTGGTCTTTCTGCTTTTAGCCACTTTAATGGGTATACAGTGGCATCCCTGGTGGCTTTAATTAGCATGTACCTAATGATGAGTGATGCTGAGCACATGTTCGTGTGCTCACTTGCATCTGTATATCTTCCACAGTGAAGTGTCTCTTAGAATCTTTGGCCCATTTTTTCCCCCATTAGGTTGTTTGTTTTCTTATGATCAACTCTGAAAATTCTTCGTGTTTCCTGGAAACACATCCTTTTTCAGATACGTGATTTGCAAACACTTTCCCGTAGTTTGAGGCTTATCTTCTCTTCCTCTACAATGTCTTTCAAAGAGCAGAAGTCCTTAATTTTGTTGATGTTCCACTGATCAATTTTTTTCTTTTATGGAACTTGCTTTTGGCCACTCTTCTAAGACATCTATGACCAACCCAAAGTCACAGAAATGTTTTCTTTTTATCTTCTTCTAGAATTCTAGACTTTGAGGTTTCATGTTTTAGAGCTCTGATCCATTTTGAGGTCTATAATTGAATTCTGTAAATGGAGAGAGGTGGGGACCAAGGTTCATTTTCTCTTTACATATGGACATTCAATTATTCTCTCGTCATTTATCCAGAAGATTGTCCTTGATTGAATTTTCTTTGGATTTTGTTGACTGCAGCCCTCTTCCTTCCCCCACCCTCACTTTACGAAAACCGTTCTTATTCCCAAGAAATAGAAACTAGCCCCAGATGAAACCTACCACCTGGAGACGAGCGGGTCTCTCCCTGTTCTCTCACTGAGATGGGAGACCACTTAGCGCCCCTGAGATGGGGACGCACTGGTTTCCCTCTTCCCTCCCTGAGAAGATAAAGGGATGTGCTTGTTTCCTGATTCCCCTTTCTGAGAGAGAGGAAGACTGTCTGTCTCTGTTCCCAAGGAACCAAGTTGGCTTCCACAAGATCAGGGGATGCTCACTGTGTCCATCAAGACTAAGCCCTCCCCTAGCCCACGCCCATGGTTCTAGCCTATAAAAGGTGACATTCCAGGGGGAGTTGCTGCCGCTGTCCCTCTCTTTGTGCAGAGCAGCCTCTTCAGGCTCCTGACAACAAGCCCGCTCCTTCTCCCAGGTGTGTGTGATCAGTCCTGGGACACTCTTCCTTCAGCTCCCCCGTCTGTCTCATTGATCTGTTTGTCTGTCTGAACACCAGTGGCACACTGTATTGATGACTGCATTAAAGACTGTATTGATTGGTTGACATAAGAGGGTGTTAGTTCTCCAGCTTTGCTCTTCATTTCCAAAAATATCTTGGCTCTTCCAGGTTCTTTTCATTTTGACGAGTTTTAGAATGAGCTTCCTGATTCCTACGGAGGAGTCTGCTTTATAAATGGGGTTGGCACGGAGTCAAGGGATCAATTTAAGGAGAATTGACAGCTTAACAATATTGAATTTTCTGATCCATGAGCATGTTCTCTGCATTTATGTGGGGTTTATTTAATGCACTTTAGCAATGTTTTATGTTTTCCGTGTGCACATCTTGCACAGCTTTTAAAAAACTTATCCTTAAGTATTTCATTTTTTTTTTTTTTGGTGCATGGTATACTTTATTTCAATTATTCACTGATAGTATGCAGGGATACAATTGACTTTGGTAGATTGTTCTTGGATTTTTTTTACATAGACAATTATATATAGTCTTTTAATAAAAAGAGTTTCTTTTTTTTTTCTCTCCAATGCAGACACTTTTTAATTGTTTTTCTTGCCTTATCACACTGGCTGGATCTTCTAGAGCAAAATTAAATACAAATGATGAAAGTGAACATATTTTGGTTTTGATTATAGAAGAAAAATAATCAGTATTTCATTATTAAACTGTAGCTATAGGATTTTTAAAAATTTTTTTAGTTATCACTGGACCTTTATTTTATTTATTTATATGTGGTGCTGAGAATTGAACCCCATGCTAGGCAAGTGCTCCATCACATAGCCATAACCCTAGCCCCTAGCTGTAGGTTTTTATATCAGCCCTTATGAAATAGAGAAAGTTTTCTTTCATTCTCAATTTGCTGTGCATGTGTGTTTTCAATCAGGAATCAATGTGTGGTTTTTCAATGTCTTGCATGTGATCATTGAAATATTTACACATATATTAAAAATTCTATTAATATAGTGAGTTGCATTGGTTAATTTTCAAATGTTAAACCAACTTTGCACTCCTGGAGAAAACTCCAATCTCCACAGTATTACCCTTTTCTTTTTCATTTATTTCCTCTTTTTAATGGTTCAGTTCTTTCCTATTTACTTTGGGTTTAATTTTTATTCATATATTTTTTTCTAGATTCTCAAGTTATAAGCTGAGGTCATTGATTTGAGACCATAATTTCTTTTTGCTGTAAATATCCCATATGCTATTTTAGAAGTATCACATTTATTTTCATGTTTTATCTTTTCACTTACATTCATTTAAAAAAAATCTTTTTCATTTTCCTTTGATTTCTTCTTTGACTTATGGTTTATTTAGAAGTGTTTATTTAGTTTCCAAATCTTGGGGGGTTTTCCCAGATATTTTTCTTTTAAGTTCTGATGTAATTTCATGTGACCAGGGAACATATTTTGTGTTTTTAAATGTCCTGAGACTTGTTTGATTACCCTGAAGATGCTCTATCTTGGTAAATGTTTATTGTGAAGAATGTGTGATCTGTTGTTGTTGGGTAGAGTGGCTGAGAAGTGTCCAAAGTTGATTGACGTATTTGCACAAATCTTAGATGAGTCTTACAGTTTTTACATCTACTTCTGTTATGGAAAGAGGGCATTGAAATTTCTAACTGTAACTGTGGATTTGCGTATTTTTTCCTTACAGTTCAATTAAGTTTTGCCTTATATCTTTAGAAGCTCTGTTATTAGGTACATATATGTTTAAGATTACTAGATCTTCTTCAGAAAGTGACCCCATTTATCATTATGAATTGTGGTTCTTTGTCTCTGCCAGAACCAGAGCAGCATTTAGTCTGGGGCTAATTATTCCTCCTATCAAGGCAAAATCATCCTGAGCCATCTATCTGATGTTCCATACATTAACATAGTCTTCCACTCTAACTGGTCAGGGTAGGCCTATTTCCAGTGCTAAACGTGCTTCAGAGACAGTTTCCTTTAGGGAGGCTGTCTCCGCCCACTTTGGGGTTCTCTCCCGTGCACGTCTGGATCAGCGCTGTGCAGAAGGGTCAAGGGACATCCTGCAGATCTGCATGCAGGTCTTGCTCCTCCTATCCGCTTCCTTGAGCACCTCAGGTGCCTGGTCTCCCTGGATGACTTTCCCAACTCAGGGGCTCCGTGAGGATCTGCCTGGGTTCCTTCTCCCTGCGCTCTGGCCTGGTAACTCTCTGCAGGCAGTGAGCAAAGCAATGACAGAACTTGCCTCATTAGATGCCCACGTCTCGGAGATCAGCATCCTTCATTATTCCATATGCAACATCTTCAAAGCCACCGTTTCATCAACTTCATCTGATTTTATCACCATTTCAGCTGCAGTATAAATCTAGCTCCTGTGATTCCAGTTTGCGCTACAAAAGGAAGTCTGCAGATACTTTTTTTTTGGGATGTGTTCGTTTTAGGAATCTGTGCCGGCCTCCCGCTCCTCCACCTCCCCTCCTTCCCTCCCCCCTCCTCCCAATATAGATGTGCTTAAAAGAACATTGAATATTCACATTTTATGACTTTGAAAATATCACTCGCAGCTGAGTCAGATGGGTACTGGGACTGATTTCCTGACTCTTACATCTTTAACTTGTCAGGAGAGTTAATATTTGCTTTCTTGAAAGGCTGGCTTTCTTGTCGAATGGTTTATTCTTTTAATTTAGAGTTTCAGACTCAAATAACATGAAAGTCAAGAGCCTGGAGGAGGCGGGGGCTGCGAGACCTGGGCTGTGAGGGAAGAGGCTGCTCTGTGTCCTGGCTGAGCAGAGGGCTGGGCAGGGACTCCGGCTCTGACACACAGCCCCGGCCTCTGCTCACGTCCCGGTATATTCTGGGATGGAGGGAAGACTTGCAGACTGGGGTCCACAAAGAAGGTAGGAAGTGTGGGTACAGAACAGAACCACATTGTCTGGTTCTGCCTGTGTGGCTAATGTTCTGAGGTCTTGGGCAAGGCCACGAGAGAAGATGATTGCAATGGTCCCCTCTAGATCTCCAAGGTCCTGCAGGGATGGAGTCACCGTGGAGACCCTTTAGGGCCTGAGAAATGCTCCAAGTGCCTTCCCCACGTCTGCAGGGCCGGCCTGGGACCAAGAAGGAGCAGTCTGTGCCGCAGTCCAGCTGCAGCAAAATAGCCGGGGGGTGAGGAGCAACTTGTGTAGATTGACACAGCAGGAGTGGGAGCCGTTTATTGTAGGACAGGAGGGGTATATATACATCCCACACAGCTTATCTAATTAACATAAACTCGATACAGCAGTCGACCAATCAGGAATCTCCACACTTCATGGCTCGCTGGCGTCACTTCACAACCCACTCCCTCTGGCAAAATGCCAGGCGCCATCCTGACTTGTTCACAGACCCTAACAGTCTGTCCTTGGGATCGCCCACAACCCCATGGAAGGGAGCCCCAAGGAGCAGGCTTCAGACCAGGAGGATGGACACAGGAAAGGAGGACGTCTCTGCGGGTGATGAGCCCCTGTTGCTGGACGTGTCTGAGCAGAGCTGGGCCACCCCCGATGAAGCCCTTCGTTCCCTCTTGTCATCGTCACGCGGAGTCCTCACGGGCTGTCATCTGCACCGGCCCCTGGATTGGACTGCCAGGCACTCGAGAGCTGAGACTCTGCAGGGGAGCCCAGTGGTCCCCAAACAGGGCAGGTTCCCTCCGGGGGACACCGGGAGACACCCTGGGCGTCCAGGACTGAGGAGATGCTACGAGCATCCGGCAGGTTGGAGCCCAGGTGTTGCCAGGTGGGCGGGGCCCAGGGCAGGGTGTTCTCTGGGGGAATGTTGGTAGCGCTGCTGTTGAGGGGCTGGTTCCGCCTGTGACCGCGACGCAGCACTCGGCACAGGACTCGACACAGGACCCAGCACTTGCGAGGTGATGGGTAGAATTGGGAGAATAAGTGACAAAGCTGGGCAGGGACCCCAACTCTACAACAGCCCCCGGGGGCACTCAGTCCAGAGCGCTGCACACCTGCTCAGCGCCACAGGGCCAGCTGCCCGGCATGGCCCAGGGCAGGGCAGGTGGACCCTGTCTTAACCTGGCCCTTCCCTCCGTGGGTCGTGACCCCTCCCATCCAGGCAGGGCCTGGGCCGGCCCTCAGCTCTTCCTTGGTCATTGGCACTAAATGTCCCATGGTCAGCTACACGACCCAAGCCGAGGGGTCCTCTGGGCGTCTTTGGGCATTGGGATGGCAGCCCACTTGCACGGTGGGCCCATCAGGAGGCCAAAGGGTCAAGGTGAGAGGTCACATTCTTTCCAGGGCTCCAGGGAGGATTCATTTCTCCACCTATTCAGCAAGTATTTATGTAGCACCTACTGTGTGCAAGGCCTAGAAATTGGCAATGCAGCACTGAACCCAACAGACACAAAACTTCCTGCCCTCCCGGAGCTTACACTCTAGAGGGAAAGGGAAGCAAGAAATAATGGCCACGGTCAGTAGAAGAAGGCAATGGTGGACATTATGACATTAAGAGAGAAAGCAGTAGTCCAAGCCGGGCAGGGTCCAGGGTGTGAGGAGCGGGTGGGGTGGGGGATTTAAGGGTCGTAGGCAGAGGAGACCTTGATGGGGAGGTGCCATCTGACCGGTGGCTATCTGGAGAGGAGGGCCCAGGCAGAGGGAAGGACCAGTGCAAAGGCCCTAGTGAGAAAACGATCCTGGGATGCTAGAGGACCACAAGGAGGCCCCTGTGGCTGGGCAGAGTGAGCGAGGTAGGTGGCCGGGGGACAGAAGATGAGGCTGAAAGGTGGCAGGAACATGTCACTGGGGGCTGCTGTTCACCCCTGACATGGATACTGCATGAGGAGCACAGAAGGCAGGACTCGGGCCTCCTGCTTTTCCTCTTGGATCTGGATCCACTCAGCGCAGCCCTGAGGCCTGCAGGTGACCAGTTGGGCTCTCTCAGCTCTGGAGGCCAGGAGGCCGGTTCCAGGCTCAAGGCCGGGGCTGCTGGGCTGGTTCCTGGGCTTTCCCAGCTGCCTGGGTCGCTCACAGCCCTGGGCTTGTGGCCCCCCACAGCCCTCTGTCTCTTCTTCCCGGTTCTCCTCACACTCTGCCTTCATCTGCTTCTGAACCTGCCCCGCCATCTCTCCCTCGTGAGGACACGTGTGTGGACGTCCTTGGGCCTGAAATAACTGGGCAGCTCTCACACCCGAGAAGCCCCTTTGCTCCATAAGGAACGGATCTATTCCCAGGGTCCCAGGCGTAGGACGTGCCCACCTTGGGGAAGCTATTCTTCAGCTCCTTGCAGGATCAGGAAGAGAACAGAGACCCTTGGGGGCCAGGGGCACAGCCCAGTGGCCAGGACCAGCCTGAAGCCATGGGCAGACTCCACCCTGGGGTAATGCCTCCCCACCCCAGGGTCCTCCTCCGTGCTGGGACCCTTCACAGGTACGCATCCTGGGGGAAGGCCACATGGATCAGTTCATGATGATAGTCCCTGTGTGACCTCAGGCCACCTGCTTTCACCAAACCTCAGGTCCTGCTCCAACACAGAGCAATAATGAACCCCGCCCTGCCTTCAAGACACTTTTAAATCAGATGATCTGTTCCCCACAACCTCCTGCTCGTCTCCCCTCCCTCTATCTTAGTGTTGCTGAAACACTCCAAGCAGTACTTACCCCAGGACCTTTGCATTGGCTGTTCTGCCTTAGATATTCTTTCTCAGACACTGAAATGACTAGCCTCTCATTTTTTCCATTTCTTGGCTCAAATGTCCTCTTTTCCGAGAACCTGTCCCCACCAACACCACACCCCCTCACTCTATCCTCTGGTCTTGCTTGGTTTTCCATATCGCCTACTTGTTTGCTATCAGACAAGGTCTTGGGAGGAAGCAGAGGGCACAGTCAGCTGGGATTCTGAACACAGAATAGGGATTATTTGCAGCACTGAGGGCAGAGTTTTAGAGATGAGCAAGAGAGGTTGAGACACCTGGGCCGAGCCACACAGCAGAAAGTGATTCCTATTCTTAGGACTGCAGGGAGCAGGTTGGGGGAAGTGGTATCAGAGTCCAGAGAGAGCGGAGGTGTGGTGTGGTGGGGGCCCTGGCAGAGCCAGAACCACTGTGCCACAGCAGGAGAGCAGCAGCCCTGGCCTCCTTCTCCTCTGATGTTCCAGTGCATGTGGCGGGACTCATCAGAAGTCCCAGGGGAGGACCGTGTGAGAGATGCCCTCTGCAGGACTCCTAGGCACAGAGCAAGGCGAGGGGGGCTACAGCGGCAGGGAGCTTGGTGCCAACGGTGACTATCTGCTTAATTTTCTGAATGATCTGTTTGCCCATCCAGCGTGGAACACCCATGAGGACAAGGACTTTGTCTCTTAGGAGAATGACCGTGTTCCCAAGCACGTTGACATGGCCCAGGTGCCAGAAGGAGCCCATGCGTGGTTGCTAATGAACACAGGAAGCAAAAACAAATAAAAAACAAAACCCGAATGTGTTAGGAGCAAGAGAGCGCTGTGTCTCCGCAGGAAGGGTGGCCATTTGGCTCTGCTCCTTCTTTCCAGGTGACTTCGAAACGGCATGGGGGAATGCAGGGATCCATCCTGGCCCTGGCACCCCCTGCCTCTGCCCGTTTCCCGGCTCCACCTCACCCCGATTCAGGTCAGGTTCCAGGAGACCCAGGCTTGCCCCCGGCTGCAAAAGGCAGATCAGAAGAGAGGAAGGGAAAGTCCAAGCCCTGTGCCCCTGTCTCACAAAGGGGATCATGTGCCCCAGTGGGCTGTGCTTTCTCGGGTCCCAGGGGATCACGCTCAGAGTCCCCTCTTGATTCTGGCAGGGGCGCTTTCTTGAGGACCTGGGATGCCTTTTAGCTGACACCAAAGTTTGCCCAGGGCAGCTGCTAGGGTGGCCAGTTAGTCCTGGGGTCAGGGGGCCTGGGTTCAGGCCCCAGAGCCTCCTCTTGCCAGCGGTGTCACCTGTCCTTGCCACAAACCCAACCCCGCCCTTCTCCGTGGTTGCTGTCAGCATTAAATAACCTGAAACTCCCGCCAAGTGCCGGCGCACACAGTAGGCGCCCCCAGAGGGCTTCCTTTCTCTGGCTTCTCCTCTCAGGAGTCCTGGGAGACCCCTTCTTCCCCGAAGCAGGGACAGTCGCCAGAAAAGCCAGCCCGTCCTCTCCCCGGATCAGCCTCCGCGCGTTTGAAAACTTCCAAGGCAGGAAGGCTTCTGTCCCCAGGCCGGCTCTGTCGCCGGCGCGCCATGAAAGCCCCTCCACCTTTCCCCCACGGGCCGTCGCCGTCTAAGAAGCCCGGCTCCTCGGCAGAGCGGCGCGTCGCCGCCAGGAAAGGAGGGAGCAGGGGGGCGCGCTAATGGGGGCCGCGGCGGAGCGCGGGAGACACGCGGATGAAAGGCGCGAGCGGCGCGCGGCTGCTGTCTGGAGAAGAAGGGCCGGGGCCGCTTTATAGCGCCGCTTTGAGAGCAGCAGCGCTGGGATTTCATGGCCGAGGTTCCGCGCGGAAATCAATCAGCGGGGCCGCTGTTTGGAGAGGCAGCAAGAAAGGCCACTAACGAGGCCAGATTGGAACAGTTCTGCGAGCCGCCACCGCGCTCACCTTACACGGCGGCCGCGCTGCTAAATAATACATCACAGCGCGGCGCGCGGGCTGCCGAGCGGCGCCATCAATTATTCACCGCGCCCGCAGCCATCGCCGGGCCGCGCCGCGAACAGGTGCCCGCGCGGGAGGCCGCTTCCCGCCGCCCGGCCGAGGAGCGGGCAGCCGTCGGGGGCCGCGGCCCGCGCCCCGCAAGAGCGTTTTGCCCGACTCCGGGGCTGGGAGCAATTACAGGCGGCCCGCGGGGGCAGGCGCGTGCGCGCGTGTGTGTCTGCGCGTGCGCGCCCGAGGACCCGCGCCGCTGCCGCAGGCGCCCGTGTGAGGGCGGGTGCGAGGCGTGTGTGTGCACGTGCGTCTGTGGTGCGAGTGTGTGTGCCTGCGCGTGCACGTGAGCTTCATTGGTATGCACACCCAGTTTCCTTGTGGGCATGCGTACTAGGATAGGCACGCGTGTGTGTAAACGGGGCACGTGCACTTAGGTCCACAGTTCTGTGTGTGTGTGTGTGTGTGAGCGTGCCAAGAGAAATGCGCAGGGTTACTCCCACACATATAGGCATCCCTCGGTGTGTGGGTATGTATGAGGTCACTTACGTGTGTGGGCAGGCCCTGCAGTGTGTGTGTTACACGTGGAGGACATGTGCATGAGCAAATATGTGTGGTTATGTCTGCAGCATATGCAGACAGGCTATGAACACAACAGGGTGTGTGTAGGCTCGTTCCTTCCTGTGTTTTGTGCGTGTGTATGTGTGCACATACGATGTGTGTGGTGGGCATATGCGGGGCACAAGTGTACAGATGCAATATGTGCACACATGAGCATGCATGTCATTAGACATCTATGTTGCACGTGCGCTCATACGTGTGATGCATGCGCTCGAGCGGATGTGACTCCATGTCTGTGGAATTTTAAAGGCTTGTGGTGTGGATACGTGTACATGTACCAATGTGCTCACGCATGTGTGTGGAAATACATAAAGGGAGGGACCGGGATTGTTGAAAGTTGGGATCTTAGAGGCCTGGGATGTCCGAGGAGGGGCCTCTCACCTGGCTGGCACTGGTGTCTCAGGGCATGTTGGAGGGCTCCATAATCAAGGACCGGCGGCCAGAGAGGGAGTCCTGGAACTGGGGTTGGCGCCTCGGAGGAAGCACAGTGAGGCTTGTACCACAAGAATTGGGAAAACTGCAAACAGGGTTCCAGGGCGCCTGCGGGGTGCTGCTCCCAGGCCCTCAGGCAGCAGGAAGTAGTCAGAAGGGGCAGGTACCTCCTCCCGCCCTGGCCTCTCTCTGGCACCCTGTTCTGGAGCCTAACAGGGAACCGGAGTGGTTTGCAGAGCGCCAGCCACGTGCAGGCAACTGTGCCTGGAAGGGCTGGCGGGAACCTAGAAGGGCAGGCGGGAGCCCTGGAGCAAGCTTGAGCCCTCGCAGTCTGCCCCCTGGCTTCCCGCGCCGAGGTCCATCATCTGTACCTGAATTTGTGCAAGCTCAAGACGACCCTGGGTTTCTGGCTAACTCTACCTTATTCCTAGAAATAACAACGCGGTCCCTTCTCCCCTGGCCCTCAGGCAGCAGTTCCCTTCTGCCCTTCTCACTGGGGTGTGTCCATCTCCAGGAGGTCCCCGCCAGGGCCACTGTGGGAACAGCAGATCCACATTGACCTTCTTTTTTAAAAAAAAAAAAAATATTTATTTTTTAGTTGTAGTTGGACCCAATATCTTCATTTTATTTGTTCTTATGTGGTGCTGAGGATGGACCCCAGGGCCTCACACCTGCTAGGCGAGCCTCTACTGCTGAGCCACAACCCCAGCCCCGACACTGACCTTGCTGAGGACAGTCCCACAAGGAAAAGCCAACTCTGCACCAGGAGGCCACTGTGCGGGCTGTCAAGGTGGCAGGAGTCCACTCTGACCCTCAGGTTTCCATGGGTCAAGGGGACTCCCCATGGGCAGCGAGATCCCAAGGAGGCATGAGCCTGCAAGAAAGGCTTGTGGGGGGCAGGACAGCGGCCCTAGAGCCAGAGTCCTATCCACACCCCAAACTCTGACCTCCAGGGCTCGAACTTACAACAGGCTTGGAGAAGGTCACCTCGGAGCCCAGGGCTGTGAGCTAGACGCCAGGAAGGCGTGGGCACTGGCTCTTCCCATGGGGCTGAGGAAGGCCTCCTGCCACATCCTCAGAGGGGGCCCAGATGCAGAAAGGCACACAGAGGCGGAGGAGTGCCCCCTTGCCACCTTCCTGCCTCAGCCTCTGTCTGTGCCCAGCCTCATTCTACTTTTTTTCTTTTTTTTTTTGGGTGGGGGGTAACCAGAAATTGAACCCAGGGGTGCTTAACCACTGAGCCACATCCTCAGCCTTTTTAATTTTGAAACAGGATCTCACCAAGTTGCTGAGGGTCTCACTAATTTGCTGGGCGCTTCAGTGCACGCCTGTAATCCCAGCGGCTCAGGAGGCTGAGGCAGGAGGATCTCGAGTTCAAAGCCAGCCTCAGCAATTTAGCAAGGTCCTAAGCAACTTAGCAAAACTCTGTCTCTAAATAAAATCTAAATGGGACTGGGGATGTGGCTCAGTGGTTGAGCACCCCTGGGTTCAATCCCTGGTACCAAAAAATAAAAAATAAAAGCAGGGAAAAAATAGGTCGGGTTGCGGGTGAGCTATTTCAGGTACTTGCTCTGCACCAACTCAAGTGGGATCATCAGTAGCCCCATTTTTGAGGTGGGAAACCTGAGGCTCAGAGAGGTTAAGTAACTTCCTAAGGGTCACAGCTCCCAGGGTTGGAACTGAGC